>NC_143043.1:53024946-53104946 GCF_057628025.1 Oncorhynchus mykiss | reverse complement strand
GGAAGAGATTAAAAAAATCACGAGGATCCAAATGGAATATATGATGTAGCCTGGGTGACCACCTCAGAGAAAGCCTCAATATGATGTAGCCTGGGTGACAACACGGAAGCTCCCCAGGGATGCGTGCTCAGTCCCCTCCTGTACTCCCTGTTCACCCACGACTGCATGGCCAGGCACGACTCCAACACCATCATTAAGTTTGCAGACGACACAACAGTGGTAGGCCTGATCACCGACAACGACGAGACAGCCTTTAGGGAGGAGGAGGTCAGAGACCTGGCCGGGTGGTGCCAGAATAACAACCTATCCCTCAACGTAACCAAGACTAAGGAGATGATTGTGGACTACAGGAAAAGGAGCACCGAGCACGTCCCCATTCTCATCGACAGGGCTGCAGTGGAGCAGGTTGAGAGTTTCAAGTTCCTCGGTGTCCACATCAACAACCAACTAGAATGGTCCAAACACACCAAGACAGTCGTGAAGAGAGAACGACAAAACCTATTCCCCCTCAGGAGACTGAACAGATTTGGTATGGGTCCTCAGATCCTCAAAAGGTTCTACAGCTGCACCATCGGGGGCATTTGACTGGTTGCATCACTGCCTGGTACGGCCACTGCTCGGCCTCCGACCGCAAGGCACTACAGAGGGTAGTGGGTACGGCCCAGTATATCACTGGGGCAAAGCTTCCTGCCATCCAGAACCTCTATACCAGGCGGTGTCAGAGGAAGGCTACCAAATGGTTACCCGGGACTAATATCATTGTGTGCCTTCCCCCAACCCCTCTTTTACGCTGCTGCTACTCCCTGTTTATCTTATACGCATAGTCACTTTAACTATACATTCATGTACATACTACCTAATTTGACGCGACCGACCAGCACATTGGCTAACCGGGCTATATGCATATTTTATTAATTTATTTATTTATTTTGCTCCTTTGCACCCCATTATTTCTATCTCTACTTTGCACATTCTTCCACTGCAAATCTACCATTCCAGTGTTTTACTTGCTATATTGTATTTACTTTGCCACCGTGGCCTTTTTTTGCCTTTACCTCCCTTATCTCACCTCATTTGCTCACATTGTATATAGACTTGTTTATACTGTATTATTGACTGATTGTTTGTTTTACTCCATGTGTAACTCTGTGTCGTTGTCTGTTCACACTGCTATGCTTTATCTTGGCCAGGTCGCAATTGTAAATGAGAACTTGTTCTCAACTGGCCTACCTGGTTAAATAAAGGTGTTCTCAACTGGCCTACCTGGTTAAATAAAGGTGTTCTCAACTGGCCTACCTGGTTAAATAAAGGTGTTCTCAACTGGCCTACCTGGTTAAATAAAGGTGTTCTCAACTGGCCTACCTGGTTAAATAAAGGTGTTCTCAACTAGCCTACCTGGTTAAATAAAGGTGTTCTCAACTGGCCTACCTGGTTAAATTAAGGTGTTCTCAACTGGCCTACCTGGTTAAATAAAGGTGTTCTCAACTGGCCTACCTGGTTAAATAAAGGTGTTCTCAACTGGCCTACCTGGTTAAATAAAGGTGTTCTCAACTGGCCTACCTGGTTAAATAAAGGTGTTCTCAACTAGCCTACCTGGTTAAATAAAGGTGTTCTCAACTGGCCTACCTTGTTAAATAAAGGTGTTCTCAACTGGCCTACCTGGTTAAATAAAGGTGTTCTCAACTGGCCTACCTGGTTAAATAAAGGTGTTCTCAACTGGCCTACCTGGTTAAATAAAGGTGTTCTCAACTGGCCTACCTGGTTAAATAAAGGTGTTCTCAACTGGCCTACCTGGTTAAATAAAGGTGTTCTCAACTGGCCTACCTGGTTAAATAAAGGTGTTCTCAACTGGCCTACCTGGTTAAATAAAGGTGTTCTCAACTGGCCTACCTGGTTAAATAAAGGTGTTCTCAACTGGCCTACCTGGTTAAATAAAGGTGTTCTCAACTGGCCTACCTGGTTAAATAAAGGTGTTCTCAACTGGCCTACCTGGTTAAATAAAGGTGTTCTCAACTGGCCTACCTGGTTAAATAAAGGTGTTCTCAACTGGCCTACCTGGTTAAATAAAGGTGTTCTCAACTGGCCTACCTGGTTAAATAAAGGTGTTCTCAACTAGCCTACCTGGTTAAATAAAGGTGTTCTCAACTGGCCTACCTGGTTAAATTAAGGTGTTCTCAACTGGCCTACCTGGTTAAATAAAGGTGTTCTCAACTGGCCTACCTGGTTAAATAAAGGTGTTCTCAACTGGCCTACCTGGTTAAATAAAGGTGTTCTCAACTGGCCTACCTGGTTAAATAAAGGTGTTCTCAACTAGCCTACCTGGTTAAATAAAGGTGTTCTCAACTGGCCTACCTGGTTAAATAAAGGTGTTCTCAACTGGCCTACCTGGTTAAATAAAGGTGTTCTCAACTGGCCTACCTGGTTAAATAAAGGTGTTCTCAACTGGCCTACCTGGTTAAATAAAGGTGTTCTCAACTGGCCTACCTGGTTAAATAAAGGTGTTCTCAACTGGCCTACCTGGTTAAATAAAGGTGTTCTCAACTGGCCTACCTGGTTAAATAAAGGTGTTCTCAACTGGCCTACCTGGTTAAATAAAGGTGTTCTCAACTGGCCTACCTGGTTAAATAAAGGTGTTCTCAACTGGCCTACCTGGTTAAATAAAGGTGTTCTCAACTGGCCTACCTGGTTAAATAAAGGTGTTCTCAACTGGCCTACCTGGTTAAATAAAGATGAAATAAAAAATAAATAAATAAATAAATGCACAGTCACTTTAACGATACCTACATGTACATACTACCTCAATAAGCCTGGCTAACAGGTGTATTGTATATAGCCTTGTATTTTTACTGTTGTTTTATTTCTTTACTTACCTACACACACACACACACACACACACACACATGTTTTTTTGCCACCATTGGTTAGAGCCTGTGAGTAAGCATTTCACTGTTAAGTCTACACCTGTTGTGTTCGGCGCGCTCGACAAATAAACTTTGATTTGATTTGAAAGCCTCGATATGTTGTAGCCTGAGTGCCAACAACAGAGGAATCCTCGATATGATCTAGCCTGGGTGCCAACAACAGAGGAATCCTCAATATGTTGTAGCCTGGGTGCCAACACCAGAGGAATCCTCAATATGATGACACCCAGTGTCACACTGTTTTATTTGCTCTCTTGCCAACTCCTTTGCAATTGTCTCCTTAAGGAGTTTGTAAGTGAGCAGAAACAGTCTGGCACCCAGGCTACATCATATCGAGGATTCCTCTGTTGTTGTCACCCAGGCTACAACATATTGAGGATTCCTCTGTTGTTGGCACCCAGGCGACATCATATCGAGGATTCCTCTGTTGTTGGCACCCAGGCTACAACATATTGAGGATTCCTCTGTTGTTGGCACCCAGGCGACATCATATCGAGGATTCCTCTGTTGTTGGCACCCAGGCTAGATATGAACGGGTGTATGACCGACCTTATGATGGTCATTTCCATAGCAGCACAGGAGGGATGGAAACAAGACTAAAATACACCAAACCAAACCCCAAGCCTCTACTACATTCATCCCAGCAGTCCACACTCTGTCTGAGACAGTCAGGAGAATAAGAGTAAAGGCTAAAAAAAAATAAACAGAAAGAGAAGAGAGAGAGAGAGAGAGACAGAGGGATAGAGAGAGCGAGACAGAGGGACAGAGGGATAGAGAGAGAGAGAGACAGAGAGAGACTGGAGAGAGAGACAGAGGGATAGAGAGAGAGAGAGACAGAGAGAGACAGAGAGAGAGAGAGAGAGACAGAGGGACAGAGAGAGCGAGACAGAGGGACAGAGGGATAGAGAGAGAGAGAGACAGAGAGAGACAGAGAGAGAGACAGAGGGATAGAGAGAGAGAGAGACAGAGAGAGACAGAGAGAGAGAGAGAGAGACAGAGGGACAGAGAGAGAGAGACAGAGGGACAGAGAGAGAGACAGAGGGATAGAGAGAGCGAGACAGAGGGACAGAGGGATAGAGAGAGAGAGAGACAGAGAGAGACAGAGAGAGAGACAGAGGGATAGAGAGAGAGAGAGACAGAGAGAGACAGAGAGAGAGAGAGAGAGACAGAGGGACAGAGAGAGAGAGACAGAGGGACAGAGAGAGAGACAGAGAGAGACAGAGGGACAGAGAGAGAGAGACAGAGGGACAGAGAGAGCGAGACAGAGGGACAGAGAGAGAGACAGAGAGAGAGACAGAGAGAGAGACAGAGAGAGACAGAGAGAGAGAGAGAGAGAGACAGAGAGAGAGAGAGACAGAGAGAGAGAGAGAGAGAGAGAGAGAGACAGAGGGACAGAGAGAGAGAGAC
This sequence comes from Oncorhynchus mykiss, assembly GCF_057628025.1. Lineage (NCBI taxonomy): Eukaryota > Metazoa > Chordata > Actinopteri > Salmoniformes > Salmonidae > Oncorhynchus > Oncorhynchus mykiss. The sequence continues at coordinate 53,100,618 of NC_143043.1, read as the reverse complement.
AGAGGGACAGAGAGACAGAGAGAGAGACAGAGAGAGAGACAGAGAGAGACAGAGGGACAGAGAGAGAGAGACAGAGGGACAGAGAGAGCGAGACAGATGGACAGAGAGACAGAGAGAGAGACAGAGAGAGAGACAGAGAGAGACAGAGAGAGAGAGAGAGACAGAGAGAGAGAGAGACAGAGAGAGAGAGAGAGAGAGAGAGACAGAGGGACAGAGAGAGAGAGACAGAGGGACAGAGAGAGCGAGACAGAGGGACAGAGAGACAGAGAGAGAGACAGAGAGAGAGACAGAGAGAGACAGAGAGAGAGAGAGAGACAGAGAGAGAGAGAGAGAGAGAGAGAGACAGAGGGACAGAGAGAGAGAGACAGAGGGACAGAGAGACAGAGAGAGAGACAGAGAGAGAGACAGAGAGAGACAGAGGGACAGAGAGAGAGAGACAGAGGGACAGAGAGAGCGAGACAGAGGGACAGAGAGACAGAGAGAGAGACAGAGAGAGAGACAGAGAGAGACAGAGAGAGAGAGAGAGAGACAGAGAGAGAGAGAGACAGAGAGAGAGAGAGACAGAGGGACAGAGAGAGAGAGACAGAGGGACAGAGAGAGCGAGACAGAGGGACAGAGAGACAGAGAGAGAGACAGAGAGAGAGAGACAGAGAGAGACAGAGAGAGAGAGAGAGACAGAGAGAGAGAGAGACAGAGAGAGAGAGAGAGAGAGAGAGAGAGAGAGACAGAGAGAGAGAGACAGAGAGAGAGAGAGACAGAGAGAGGGACAGAGTGAGAGAGAGAGAGAGAGACAGAGAGAGAGAGAGACAGAGACAGAAAAGGGAAAATAAAGAAAGTTTATGGAATGACATTCCACTAAATGGAGCTGACAGCCAGTGGCATTCTGACCGCTGTCCTTTATCATTTCCTCATCATGGCTCTCTCACACACACACACACTCACACACACACACACACACACACACCGGGCCTCCGTGGGCCAGGAAAAACACCATGCCCCGCAGGACAGGGAGAAGGAGACTCCTGGGTAAAGCACATATCTGGGCGAGGTGAGACTGGACATCACAGACGCAGTAAACGGGGTCAGTGGAACTCGACCGAAACAATGCAATTGCCATGGAAACGCGTAGGGGGAAAGATCCCAAGTCTCCTCATTGGCCCCCAGCAAAAATAGCCTACATTTAGGATATAGTTTAAACGTGTATTTCACACTATGTTGAAGAACAAAATCAGAGTATAATGCTTGTATGGATGTTAATCCCAACACACGGTCCTGTCATCGTCACCAATTAACTACACTGCAGTTAAAAAAACGACATTGACTAACACCACCAATTTCTGTACGCTAGCTATGCTAACCAGCTTATACCAATGGGAGTTAGCGTTTAGAAGTCACTTCTTCTAAACCTGAAAAGAGGCAACAACTTCCTATTATGCAGTGAAAACAGACAAATATATTGAATTTGGACTTAAGTAACCACGTTGTAGGGGCTTTTACAATAAATAAGTAGTGACTGATTTGAGGAATGTCCACTGCAAAGTAAGATTGGTTGAATGTGTGCTCAATCTGGTCAATGTAACGTCTGAGCACGGCTAGGGGGAGATTTAGTTTGGACAGTCACAGCGAGGCAGACTAATCTAAATGTTGGGCTGTACTGTCCCCTCTGGTTGGTCCCTCACAGTGCCATGTAAATTTTGAGATTTGGGACTTTGAGGTTTCAGCCGTTATGATTACACTACAACGTCATTCGGCAGCCGTGTTATCGCCTCATTGACTACATCTGAGGCAAATTTAAACAATGCTATAAATGTCTAGAATAAGAACGATATTCGTTATTTAAAAATAGAAAACAAACAAATCTGAGTATATGTCTCTGGTTCTTTATAAATCTGCTGACTGATCCACGGCTGGACAAAATAATAATTAAAAATAAAATCATTTTCCAACGGTAACTATATAACTACACATAAAATACAAATCGGTTAACAATAAAAAAATAAATACAAATAAAAATAGAATGAAATTCAGAATGATTTAATTAGCCATCTGAAGCTAATTATATTTTTCATAACTTCATTATGTGAGCCATCGTGTTAGATGAGCATAGTATGTTTCTGACTGTCTGAATTATAGCTGTTTACCACAGCATTCTACGGTCAGACATCTGAAGACATAACTGGAGCCAGAGGATGCATGGTGCACTATATAGGGAATAGGGTGCCATTTCAGCCCGATCAGCCCTGGTCTAAAGTAGTGCACTATATAGGGAATAGGGTGCCATTTCAGCCCGATCAGCCCTGGTCTAAAGAAGTGCACTATATAGGGAATAGGGTGCCATTTCAGCCCGATCAGCCCTGGTCTAAAGTAGTGCACTATATAGGGAATAGGGTGCCATGGCCTATAACCTGCCTTGCCACTCACTTCTAGAGGAACGTGTGTGTGTGTGTGTGTGTGTGTGTGTGTGTGTGTGTGTGTGTGTGTGTGTGTGTGTGTGTGTGTGCGCGCAGTGAAAGAAAGTGTCGTGGCCAGCCTGAGGTCAGCAGGAAGAATGGGAACTATGCTATGCTGCTCTGCTGGTCAGACATAGGGCTTTAGGTTTTCCAGCAACTTAGCACACCTCCCAAATGGCACCCGATTCCCTACATAGTACACTACCTCTGATCAGAGTCCTATTGGGTAGAGCCTTAAAGCAGTGCACTACGTAGGGAATAGGATGCCATTTGAGACGTAGACTTACTGCGGTCCAGACCTCATCCCTCCATCTCTCTCCCTCCATCTCCCCCCTTCAAACCAGTCCTGCTATAAAATGCTTCCTTACTAAATACTGCTCCACCCAACTCTTAAAACTGAGTGCATTAAAAAAGCCCTACAACCCCCCCCAAACCACAGAGGAAATAAAACACTCCTTCTCTCCCTGTTAAACCAGCTGAAGGGGAAACCAGTCCCCCTGTTCATTCCACTTGTTCAGGTCCCATTGGTTTAGAGTTCAGAACAGTACAATCAAAACCATGAAAAGAATGATGGCGGACTGGAGGGCATGAGACGGAGGTTATTTTGTGAATGGGCTACAAGTCAACTAGGTTAATTAATACGGGCATGAGACGGAGGTTATTTTGTGAATGGGCTACTAGTCAACTAGGTTAAGGGCATGAGACGGAGGTTATTTTGTGAATGGGCTACTAGTCAACAAGGTTAAGGGCATGAGACTGAGGTTATTTTGTGAATGGGCTGCTAGTCAACAAGGTAAAGGGCATGAGACTGAGGTTATTTTGTGAATGGGCTACTAGTCAACTAGGCTAAGGGCATGAGACGGAGGTTATTTTGTGAATGGGCTACTAGTCAACTAGGTTAAGGGCATGAGACTGAGGTTATTTTGTGAATGGGCTACTAGTCAACAAGGTTAAGGGCATGAGACGGAGGTTATTTTGTGAATGGGCTACTAGTCAACTAGGTTAAGGGTATGAGAAGGAGGTTATTTTGTGAATGGGCTACCAGTCAACAAGGTTAAGGGCATGAGACAAAGTTGTTGTCATGTGATTTATCACAAAGAAATATAACGATAATTTACCACTAGATGGTGCTCTAATACAAATTCAAATGATTTGCATGTAAACGGCAATAAAGTGAACTTTCGAAAGAAACATACTTCTGGGTAACCGAGATGACTTGACACCAACTAGAGTAGACTACATTGTCACTGTCGAAATGTTTTACAAAAGTAGCTGTCTAACTGCTACAACAAGTACAGAAGACAATATTTCCTTAGCCAATTCCAGCTAGCTAGATAATTATGTTCCTTTCGAATTGAGTTGCTGTGAAAACTCGTTTCGTAGATTCTTTAAATTGATTTGGACATTCAGTTTACGGGACATTGGAACTCAATGGATGCTGGTGTTGGCAATTGATGTTATTCTTCAATTACACAATAACACAAACTCCAAAGCAAATCAGGGGGAGAAGAATAGGTTTATTTCAAATCAAATTAAATATATTTATATAGCCCTTCGTACATCAGCTGATATCTCAAAGTGCTGTACAGAAACCCAGCCTAAAACCCCAAACAGCAAGCAATGCAGGTGTAGAAGCACGGTGGCTAGGAAAAACTCCCTAGAAAGGCCAAAACCTAGGAAGAAACCTAGAGAGGAACCAGGCTTTGTGGGGTGGCCAGTCCTCTTCTGGCTGTGCCGGGTGGAGATTATAACAGAACATGGCCAAGATGTTCAAATGTTCATAAATGACCAGCATGGTCAAATAATAATAAGGCAGAACAGTTGAAACTGGAGCAGCAAGGAGTCATCATGTCAGGTAGTCCTGGGGCATGGTCCTAGGGCTCAGGTCAGTTGAAACTGGAGCAGCAGCACGGCCAGGTGGACTGGGGACAGCAAGGAGTCATCATGTCAGGTAGTCCTGGGGCATGGTCCTAGGGCTCAGGTCCTCCGAGAGAGAGAAAGAAAGAGAGAAGGAGAGAATTAGAGACAGCACACTTAGATTCACACAGGACACCGAATAGGACAGGAGAAGTACTCCAGATATAACAAACTGACCCTAGCCCCCCCGACACATAAACTACTGCAGCATAAATACTGGAGGCTGAGACAGGAGGGGTCAGGAGAGATTTGAGATGGACAAAAAAAAAATGTATCCACCGAACAAAGGAACAGGATGCTTCATAATCCCCCACCCTAGCCTGGGGTTGACCAATCAGAAGTCCTTGCAGTACAACTGACCAATGGCCAAATAGCAAGTATCCTGCTCCAGACTCAATGTCCAGAACGTAGCACATGTAGCTCTGAGTTTAGGAGTGACATTCCACAGATTCTAACAGCTGTTGAACTGAAAGCCAACTCTTATTTACAATTCCCTATTGCCCATTAGTACTCTCGTCCTCTGAGTTGTGTATTTATCTTCAACACATTATTATAGTAGTCAGCCTGAAGTAAACATTGATAAAAGGTAAGATATATAGCATATAGGCTCTATAAAATCTCTGAGACATGCTGAAACAGTTATTTTCAACAATTTTTTTTCTTCCCAAAAAAAACATCACAATTAAATGTTGAATTTTTTTAAATTTTATTTCACCTTTATTTAACCAGGTAGGCAAGTTGAGAACAAGTTCTCATTTACAACTGCGACCTGGACAAGATAAAGCAAAGCAGTTGGCAAAGGCAGAATGGAAAGTAGGCCCGAATGATACCATGATGATTTGTATCAATCGAGTGCACATTTGTGTATGATCTACCATACTTTTAGTCTATACGTTTATCCAATGTATAAAAAAAATAAAATAATATCAAATTTTGCTACATAAAACCGATTGGAGCCTGGTCCCCGTGACTGTCATTCCAAAACCATTAAACTGTCACAATATTCGTAATATGAGCCATGGTACAATTCCTACCAAGTGGGTTAACCCTATTGGCACGATGCATGGGATGCTTGCCTTTCATGACAGTGACCCGGTTTCACTTCCTTGTCCCGACATTCGCTGCATTGGTTGTCGGAGGCGGGACGAACGAAAGGCTATCATCTCTTGGTGATGTCGCTAGGTGTAGTACAAAGGTTGTTTAGTGTTATTACAAGGGGCACAACTTTTATTTTATATTACGATTTTCTTTTTTTTTTACTGGCTTACCTCACAACAACAAAAAATGGCCTTTGGGACAATACAATTATCCCACCTAGACTTGTTTACTTCCCCACAATGCAATGAATAGTTGAGTTCATGTTTTCAAATGAGGACAATTCTACTCTGGGCTCTAAGAGCCTTTAAGTAAGCATTTCACGGTAAGGTCTACCCGTGTTGTATTCGGGCGCATGTGACAAATTAAGTTTGATTTGATTTTGAAACTGCAGTGTCCTTTGATTAAAAGCCCTGTTATCTGAATGTTTCATTCCAATAATTCCATGTGGATCAGTTGTAGGTCGATTCTTTACAGATTATAAAGTTTGGGAAAAAGCCCAGTACAGGATGTACTTTTTTTAAAATTTCTGATGCGTTGTCTGTGACTGATCATCATTTCCCCAAGTCGTCCTACATAGTGTGTCCATAGGACTCTGCCCCCACCAGGCACAGTTATTATTCAGGAAAGCTTTGCCTCCTTTCCGATCTGAGCAGTTATTCCTCGAACGGAATGCTTCAATAATCGCCTAAATATTTGTAATTTCAATAAATTGTGTGGCATAAACACAACCCGTCACAATGTTTTAATCTGATTAGACTACTTCTGTAAGGACCGACGCCGGGGATGAGAAGCAGGTACAGGGAGATGAACATTTAATCAGGAACAGACATGGAACAAGACAGAGTCAGCACACGGGTATATAAGGTTATATGACAATCAATGCTGAAGCAGGGAACAGAGCGGGGGACCAGACAAATATAGGGAAGTTAATGACAGAAGTGAATGAGTCCAGATGAGTCCAATAATCGCTGATGCGCATGACGGGGGGGAGGGGGCAGCTGTGCGTAATGCTGGGGAGCCTGGCGCACTTGAGCGCCAGGGGGGAAGAGTGGGAGCAGGCGTGACAACTTCCAATGTCTCCTCTAGGCCACCTGAGCATGTTCATTCACATCCACATGTTCATCATCCACTGTAATATAATTCCAGCATCCAAACTACGCACCGGACATTTGTTGAAAGGATAAGAGTCATCTGTTACCACACACCGAAGCGTTTCATGACATTCTCCTGTTATATCTGCTGTATTTCTCCTGTTATATCTGTTGTATTTCTCCCTGTTATATCTGCTGTATTTCTCTCTGTTATATCTGCTGTATTTCTCCTGTCTTATCATGAGTGTGATCTAAAATATGCTCCCTGTCTTAGCAGATGTCCTGTGAGATGTTAATTATGCTCCCTGTAATTCTCTCTCTCTCTCCTCCCAGAGGACCTGAGCCCGAGAACCATGCCTCAGACCTACCTGGTCTGATGACTCCCGTCTGTCCCATCCCCAGTCCACCTGGTCCTGCTTCTGCTCCAGTGTCAACTGTTCAGAACTCTTTCTTAAATCATGCAGATAGCTGAGCATTGAACTCTGATTCATCATGCAGATAACTGAGGAGCATAGAACTGGGATTCATCATGCAGATAGCTGAGCATAGAACTCTGGATTCATCATGCAGATAGCTGAGCATAGAACTCTGGATTCATCATGCAGATAGCTGAGCATTGAACTCTGGATTCATCATACAGCTAGCTGAGCATTGAACTCTGTAGAGAAACCAGATGTAGACATAGCATATTATTTAACATTTCCATTTTGCGTCATGCTGTTCATAGAAGTACATTTCTCGTAGTTACTTATCCTGGCAAACGGGAGTGGGTTTGGATGGTAAATCTCGGAAACGCCGTTCTCTAACAGTGTGAGCTGATCGCAGATATTGCTATTGCAGATATTGAGACTTCATTACTGTCTTTTCTAATACAGATTCTAGTGTTTTAGTTTCCAAGAACATCACATCATATGCATCAATAAATATAATATTTATATGATCTCATGACATTCGTTTATTTTATGTAACAGGAACATAATCTAATGGGGGAATAAAATGATCACAAGATGTTTCTATTAAACATGCTATAAAAATGTCCCTTGATGTAAGACTCGATCAAAGACTCAATCATGGACACTCTTACTGACAGTGGTGGCTGCTTTGCTGGTGGCTGCTTTGCTGTACTGTTGTCTCCACCTTCTTGCCCTTTGTTGTCTGTGCCCAACAATGTTTGTACCCTGTTTTGTGATGCTACCATGTTGTGCTGGTGCCAAGTTGTGTTACTACCATGTTGTTGTCATGTTGAGTTACTACCATGTTGTTGTCATGTTGAGTTACTACCATGTTGTTGTCATGTTGTGTTACTACCAAGTTGTTGTCATGTTGTGTTGCTACCATGTTGTTGTCATGTTGTGTTGCTACCAAGTTGTTGTCATGTTGTGTTGCTACCATGTTGTTGTCATGTTGTGTTACTACCAAGTTGTTGTCATGTTGTGTTGCTACCAAGTTGTTGTCATGTTGTGTTGCTACCATGTTGTTGTCATGTTGTGTTACTACCATGTTGTTGTCATGTTGTGTTACTACCATGTTGTTGTCATGTTGTGTTACTACCATGTTGTTGTCATGTTGTGTTACTACCAAGTTGTTGTCATGTTGTGTTGCTACCAAGTTGTTGTCATGTTGTGTTGCTACCAAGTTGTTGTCATGTTGTGTTGCTACCATGTTGTTGTCATGTTGTGTTACTACCATGTTGTTGTCATGTTGTGTTACTACCATGTTGTTGTCATGTTGTGTTACTACCAAGTTGTTGTCATGTTGTGTTACTACCATGTTGTTGTCATGTTGTGTTACTACCAAGTTGTTGTCATGTTGTGTTGCTACCATGCTGTGTTGTTGTCTTAGGTCTCTCTTTATGTAGTGTTGTGTTGTCTCTCTTTATGTAGTGTTGTGTTGTCTCTCTTGTCGTGATATGTGTTTTGTCCTATATTTAAATTTAATTTATTTTTAATCCCGTCCCCTGCAGGAGGCCTTTTGGTAAGCCGTCATTGTAAAAATAATTTGTTCTTAACTGACTTGCCTAGTTAAATAAAGGTTAAATAAACATTTTTAAAAAATCCTGTCTCTTATGTCCTGTGCAGTGTGGCCTAGGTGGGCTCCAGTACTAAGGTCTCTACTGTGCAGTGTGGCCTAGGTGGGCTCCAGTACTAAGGTCTCTACTGTGCAGTGTGGCCTAGGTGGGCTCCAGTCACTAAGGTCTCTACTGTGCAGTGTGGCCTAGGTGGGCTCCAGTACTAAGGTCTCTACTGTGCAGTGTGGCCTAGGTGGGCTCCAGTACTAAGGTCTCTACTGTGCAGTGTGGCCTAGGTGGGCTCCAGTACTAATGTCTCTACTGTGCAGTGTGGCCTAGGTGGGCTCCAGTACTAACGCCTCTACTGTGCAGTGTGGCCTAGGTGGGCGCCAGTACTAACATCTCTACTGTCAGCATCAACACCACTAATGCCATGCCCATCGTGTACCCGTCATCCTTCACTGCCACTGGTCTAGTGCTCTTCAACATCAACCCTCACTTCCTGGATACCGACCCTAACAGCAGGCACGGGGGCTGAGTACAGGGTCTGTGTCTGAACATTTTATTGGTTGTCAAATCTTTGTTTCCTCCATTCACAATTCCTCTCAAAGCCCAATCGGAGTAGAAGAGCTAAGGTTCGCATCTCGGGACTCCTCCTCCAATGAGCTTTTGAGAAGAAGGGCATTGTAAATGATGGGCTAAATTGACACGCCATATCTCTTCTGACTTCCATCTCTCACCTGGTGAATATGAGAGAAAGCTGGAATATATTATTGACCATTATGTATTGATAACAGATTATTTGACAGAGGGGGGCTGAGAAATGAAAGAAAAAATGAAAATTGTAGCCTAAATCTATCATTGCTATGTTATGGATTGATCAGTGATTGTTGTAAATTGTGTCATGTATTGACTGGTATATTGTATTGATTGTTGTCTCAGGGTCTGAGAGCGGGTTCCATGTATTGACTGGTATATTGTATTGATTGTTGTCTCGGGGTCTGAGAGCGGGTTCCCTGTATTGACTGGTATATTGTATTGATTGTTGTCTCAGGGTCTGAGAGCGGGTTCCATGTATTGACTGGTATATTGTATTGATTGTTGTCTCAGGGTCTGAGAGAGGGTTCCATGTATTGACTGGTATATTGTATTGATTGTTGTCTCAGGGTCTGAGAGCGGGTTCCAAGTATTGACTGGTATATTGTATTGATTGTTGTCTCGGGGTCTGAGAGATGGTTCCATGTATTGACTGGTATATTGTACTGATTGTTGTCTCAGGGTCTGAGAGATGGTTCCATGTATTGACTGGTATATTGTATTGATTGTTGTCTCAGGGTCTGAGAGAGGGGTCCATGTATTGACTGGTATATTGTATTGATTGATGTCTCGGGGTCTGAGAGCGGGTTCCCTGTATTGACTGGTATATTGTATTGATTGTTGTCTCGGGGTCTGAGAGCGGGTTCCCTGTATTGACTGGTATATTGTATTGATTGTTGTCTCGGGGTCTGAGAGATGGTTCCATGTATTGACTGGTATATTGTATTGATTGTTGTCTCGGGGTCTGAGAGAGGGTTCCCTGTATTGACTGGTATATTGTATTGATTGTTGTCTCGGGGTCTGAGAGAGGGTTCCCTGTATTGACTGGTATATTGTATTGATTGATGTCTCGGGGTCTGAGAGATGGTTCCATGTATTGACTGGTATATTGTATTGATTGTTGTCTCAGGGTCTGAGAGATGGGTCCATGTATTGACTGGTATATTGTATTGATTGTTGTCTCAGGGTCTGAGAGCGGGTTCCAAGTATTGACTGGTATATTGTATTGATTGTTGTCTCGGGGTCTGAGAGATGGTTCCATGTATTGACTGGTATATTGTATTGATTGTTGTCTCGGGGTCTGAGAGAGGGTTCCCTGTATTGACTGGTATATTGTATTGATTGTTGTCTCAGGGTCTGAGAGCGGGTTCCCTGTATTGACTGGTATATTGTATTGATTGTTGTCTCGGGGTCTGAGAGCGGGTTCCCTGTATTGACTGGTATATTGTATTGATTGTTGTCTCGGGGTCTGAGAGCGGGTTCCCTGTATTGACTGGTATATTGTATTGATTGTTGTCTCAGGGTCTGAGAGAGGGTTCCCTGTATTGACTGGTATATTGTATTGATTGTTGTCTCGGGGTCTGAGAGCGGGTTCCCTGTATTGACTGGTATATTGTATTGATTGTTGTCTCGGGGTCTGAGAGCGGGTTCCCTGTATTGACTGGTATATTGTATTGATTGTTGTCTCGGGGTCTGAGAGCGGGTTCCATGTATTGACTGGTATATTGTATTGATTGTTGTCTCGGGGTCTGAGAGCGGGTTCCCTGTATTGACTGGTATATTGTATTGATTGTTGTCTCGGGGTCTGAGAGCGGGTTCCATGTATTGACTGGTATATTGTATTGATTGTTGTCTCGGGGTCTGAGAGAGGGTTCCCTGTATTGACTGGTATATTGTATTGATTGTTGTCTCGGGGTCTGAGAGCGGGTTCCCTGTATTGACTGGTATATTGTATTGATTGTTGTCTCGGGGTCTGAGAGCGGGTTCCCTGTATTGACTGGTATATTGTATTGATTGATGTCTCGGGGTCTGAGAGAGGGTTCCCTGTATTGACTGGTATATTGTATTGATTGTTGTCTCGGGGTCTGAGAGATGGTTCCCTGTATTGACTGGTATATTGTATTGATTGTTGTCTCGGGGTCTGAGAGCGGGTTCCCTGTATTGACTGGTATATTGTATTGATTGATGTCTCGGGGTCTGAGAGCGGGTTCCCTGTATTGACTGGTATATTGTATTGATTGTTGTCTCGGGGTCTGAGAGCGGGTTCCCTGTATTGACTGGTATATTGTATTGATTGATGTCTCGGGGTCTGAGAGCGGGTTCCCTGTATTGACTGGTATATTGTATTGATTGATGTCTCGGGGTCTGAGAGCGGGTTCCCTGTATTGACTGGTATATTGTATTGATTGTTGTCTCGGGGTCTGAGAGAGGGTTCCCTGTATTGACTGGTATATTGTATTGATTGTTGTCTCGGGGTCTGAGAGATGGTTCCATGTATTGACTGGTATATTGTATTGATTGTTGTCTCGGGGTCTGAGAGAGGGGTCCATGTATTGACTGGTATATTGTATTGATTGTTGTCTCAGGGTCTGAGAGCGGGTTCCAAGTATTGACTGGTATATTGTATTGATTGTTGTCTCGGGGTCTGAGAGATGGTTCCATGTATTGACTGGTATATTGTATTGATTGTTGTCTCGGGGTCTGAGAGATGGTTCCATGTATTGACTGGTATATTGTATTGATTGTTGTCTCGGGGTCTGAGAGAGGGTTCCCTGTATTGACTGGTATATTGTATTGATTGTTGTCTCGGGGTCTGAGAGCGGGTTCCCTGTATTGACTGGTATATTGTATTGATTGTTGTCTCGGGGTCTGAGAGAGGGGTCCATGTATTGACTGGTATATTGTATTGATTGTTGTCTCGGGGTCTGAGAGCGGGTTCCCTGTATTGACTGGTATATTGTATTGATTGATGTCTCGGGGTCTGAGAGCGGGTTCCCTGTATTGACTGGTATATTGTATTGATTGTTGTCTCAGGGTCTGAGAGAGGGTTCCAAGTATTGACTGGTATATTGTATTGATTGTTGTCTCGGGGTCTGAGAGAGGGGTCCATGTAAGCTCTGACCCGTCCGCTAATGGGGATCCTATTTAAAACGGTACGGGGTAGGGCTTGTTAGTGTTTAGGGAAGTCCCAAGGATCCCACACAGAGCTCTGACCCGTCCGCTAATGGGGATCCTATTTAAAACGGTACGGGGTAGGGCTTGTTAGTGTTTAGGGACGTCCCAAGGATCCCACACATAGCTCTGTCCCGTCCGCTAATGGGGATCCTATTTAAAACGGTACGGGGTAGGGCTTGTTAGTGTTTAGGGACGTCCCAAGGATCCCACACATAGCTCTGTCCCGTCCGCTAATGGGGATCCTATTTAAAACGGTACGGGGTAGGGCTTGTTAGTGTTTAGGGACGTCCCAAGGATCCCACACATAGCTCTGTCCCGTCCGCTAATGGGGATCCTATTTAAAACGGTACGGGGTAGGGCTTGTTAGTGTTTAGGGACGTCCCAAGGATCCCACACATAGCTCTGACGTCCCAAGGATCCCACACATACAGTGCCTTGCGAAAGTATTCGGCCCCCTTGAACTTTGCGACCTTTTGCCACATTTCAGGCTTCAAACATAAAAATATAAAACTGTATTTTTTTGTGAAGAATCAACAACAAGTGGGACACAATCATGAAGTGGAACGACATTTATTGGATATTTCAAACTTTTTTAACAAATCAAAAACTGAAAAATTGGGCGTGCAAAATTATTCAGCCCCTTTACTTTCAGTGCAGCAAACTCTCTCCAGAGGTCCAGTGAGGATCTCTGAATGAACCAATGTTGACCTAAATGATTAATGATGATAAATACAATCCACCTGTGTGTAATCAAGTCTCTGTATAAATGCACCTGCACTGTGATAGTCTCAGAGGTCCGTTAAAAGCGCAGAGAGCATCATGAAGAACAAGGAACACACCAGGCAGGTCCGAGATACTGTTGTGAAGAAGTTTAAAGCCGGATTTGGATACAAAAAGATTTCCCAAGCTTTAAACATCCCAAGGAGCACTGTGCAAGCGATAATATTGAAATGGAAGGAGTATCAGACCACTGCAAATCTACCAAGACCTGGCCGTCCCTCTAAACTTTCAGCTCATACAAGGAGAAGACTGATCAGAGATGCAGCCAAGAGGCCCATGATCACTCTGGATGAACTGCAGAGATCTACAGCTGAGGTGGGAGACTCTGTCCATAGGACAACAATCCTATATTGCACAAAAAGTATATATAAAAGTATATTGCACAAATCTGGCCTTTATGGAAGAGTGGCAAAAAGAAAGCCATTTCTTAAAGATATCCATAACAAGTGTTGTTTAAAGTTTGCCACAAGCCACCTGGGAGACACACCAAACATGTGGAAGAAGGTGCTCTGGTCAGATGAAACCAAAATTGAACTTTTTGGCAACAATGCAAAACGTTATGTTTGGCGTAAAAGCAACACAGCTGAACACACCATCCCCACTGTCAAACATGGTGGTGGTAGCATCATGGTTTGGGCCTGCTTTTCTTCAGCAGGGACAGGGAAGATGGTTAAAATTGATGGGAAGATGGATGGAGCCAAATGCAGGACCATTCTGGAAGAAAACCTGATGGAGTCTGCAAAAGACCTGAGACTGGGACGGAGATTTGTCTTCCAACAAGACAATGATCCAAAACATAAAGCAAAATCTACAATGAAATGGTTCAAAAATAAACATATCCAGGTGTTAGAATGGCCAAGTCAAAGTCCAGACCTGAATCCAATTGAGAATCTGTGGAAAGAACTGAAAACTGCTGTTCACAAATGCTCTCCATCCAACCTCACTGAGCTCGAGCTGTTTTGCAAGGAGGAATGGAAAAAAATGTCAGTCTCTCGATGTGCAAAACTGATAGAGACATACCCCAAGCGACTTACAGCTGTAATCGCAGCAAAAGGTGGCGTTAAAAAGTATTAACTTAAGGGGGCTGAATAATTTTGCATGCCCAATTTTTCAGTTTTTGATTTGTTAAAAAAGTTTGAAATATCCAATAAATGTTGTTCCACTTCATGATTGTGTCCCACTTGTTGTTGATTCTTCACAAAAAAATACAGTTTTATATCTTTATGTTTGAAGCCTGAAATGTGGCAAAAGGTCTCAAAGTTCAAGGGGGCCGAATACTTTCGCAAGGCACTGTAGCTCTGACCCGTCCGCTATTGGGGATCCTATTTAAAACGGGGCTTGTTAGTGTTTAGGGACGTCCCAAGGATGCCACACATAGCTCTGACCCGTCCGCCAATGGGGATCCTATTTAAAACGGTACGGGGTAGGGCTTGATAGTGTTTAGGGACGTCCCAAGGATCCCACACATAGCTCTGACCCGTCCACCAATGGGGATCCTATTTAAAACGGTACGGGGTAGGGCTTGATAGTGTTTAGGGACGTCGCAAGGATCCCACACATAGCTCTGACCCGTCCGCCAATTGGGATCCTAATCAAATACAAATCAAATCATGTATATATATAGGTGACTGAGTATGAAGCTAATGGAAAATCAGATGTCATCCCCATTTCACTACTTTCATTTAATTTATTATTCAGTTCCCTGCCCTTTGCTCCGTCTGTCTGCAGCCTAACGTCTATGCACCAAGTTTACCTGATAACGCTATCAGTTCCGTAATGGTTCAGGTCAGTTCTGTAATGGTTCAGATCAGTTCTGTAATGGTTCAGATCAGTTCTGTAATGGTTCAGATCAGTTCTGTAATGGTTCAGATCAGTTCTGTAATGGTTCAGATCAGTTCTGTAATGGTTCAGGTCAGTTCCGTAATGGTTCAGGTCAGTTATCAGTTCCGTAACGGTTCAGGTCAGTTCCGTAATGGTTCAGGTCAGTTCCGTAACGGTTCAGGTCAGTTCCGTAATGGTTCAGGTCAGTTATCAGTTCCGTAAAGGTTCAGGTCAGTTCCGTAATGGTTCAGGTCAGTTATCAGTTCCGTAACGGTTCAGGTCAGTTCCGTAAAGGTTCAGGTCAGTTCCGTAACGGTTCAGGTCAGTTCCGTAATGGTTCAGGTCAGTTATCAGTTCCGTAAAGGTTCAGGTCAGTTCCGTAATGGTTCAGGTCAGTTATCAGTTCCGTAAAGGTTCAGGTCAGTTCCGTAAAGGTTCAGGTCAGTTCCGTAATGGTTCAGGTCAGTTATCAGTTCCGTAAAGGTTCAGGTCAGTTCCGTAATGGTTCAGGTCAGTTATCAGTTCCGTAACGGTTAAGGTCAGTTCCGGAAAGGTTCAGGTCAGTTATCAGTTCTGTAAAGGTTCAGGTCAGTTCCGTAATGGTTCAGGTCAGTTATCAGTTCCGTAAAGGTTCAGGTCAGTTCCGTAAAGGTTCAGGTCAGTTCCGTAAAGGTTCAGGTCAGTTCCGTAATGGCTCAGGTCAGTTCCGTAATGGTTCAGGTCAGTTATCAGTTCCGTAACGGTTCAGGTCAGTTCCGGAAAGGTTCAGGTCAGTTCCGTAATGGTTCAGGTCAGTTATCAGTTCCGTAATGGTTCAGGTCAGTTATCAGTTCCGTAACGGTTCAGGTCAGTTCCGGAAAGGTTCAGGTCAGTTCCGTAAAGGTTCAGGTCAGTTATCAGTTCCGTAACGGTTCAGGTCAGTTCCGGAAAGGTTCAGGTCAGTTCCATAATGGTTCAGGTCAGTTATCAGTTCCGTAAAGGTTCAGGTCAGTTATCAGTTCCGTAAAGGTTCAGGTCAGTTCCGTAAAGGTTCAGGTCAGTTCCGTAAAGGTTCAGGTCAGTTCCGTAACGGTTCAGGTCAGTTCCGTAACGGTTCAGGTCAGTTCCGTAAAGGTTCAGGTCAGTTCCGTAAAGGTTCAGGTCAGTTCCGTAAAGGTTCAGGTCAGTTCCGTAACGGTTCAGGTCAGTTCCGTAAAGGTTCAGGTCAGTTCCGTAAAGGTTCAGGTCAGTTCCGTAAAGGTTCAGGTCAGTTCCGTAATGGTTCAGGTCAGTTCCGTAAAGGTTCAGGTCAGTTCTGTAAAGGTTCAGGTCAGTTCCGTAACGGTTCAGGTCAGTTCCGTAAAGGTTCAGGTCAGTTCCGTAAAGGTTCAGGTCAGTTCCGTAACGGTTCAGGTCAGTTCCGTAAAGGTTCAGGTCAGTTCCGTAAAGGTTCAGGTCAGTTCCGTAACGGTTCAGGTCAGTTCCGTAAAGGTTCAGGTCAGTTCCGTAACGGTTCAGATCAGTTCCGTAAAGGTTCAGGTCAGTTCCGTAATGGTTCAGGTCAGTTCCGTAATGGTTCAGGTCAGTTCCGTAACGGTTCAGGTCAGTTCCGTAAAGGTTCAGGTCAGTTCCGTAAAGGTTCAGGTCAGTTCCGTAATGGTTCAGGTCAGGTATCAGTTCCGTAAAGGTTCAGGTCAGTTCCGTAACGGTTCAGATCAGTTATCAGTTCCGTAAAGGTTCAGATCAGTTATCAGTTCCGTAACGGTTCAGATCAGTTCCGTAAAGGTTCAGATCAGTTCCGTAAAGGTTCAGATCAGTTCCGTAAAGGTTCAGGTCAGTTCCGTAAAGGTTCAGATCAGTTATCAGTTCCGTAACGGTTCAGATCAGTTCCGTAAAGGTTCAGATCAGTTCCGTAAAGGTTCAGGTCAGTTCCGTAAATGTTCAGATCAGTTATCAGTTCCGTAAAGGTTCAGATCAGTTCCGTAAAGGTTCAGATCAGTTCCGTAAAGGTTCAGGTCAGTTCCGTAATGGTTCAGGTCAGGTATCAGTTCCGTAAAGGTTCAGGTCAGTTCCGTAACGGTTCAGATCAGTTATCAGTTCCGTAAAGGTTCAGATCAGTTATCAGTTCCGTAACGGTTCAGATCAGTTCCGTAATGGTTCAGGTCAGTTCCGTAAAGGTTCAGATCAGTTATCAGTTCCGTAACGGTTCAGATCAGTTATCAGTTCCGTAAAGGTTCAGATCAGTTATCAGTTCCGTAAAGGTTCAGATCAGTTCCGTAAAGGTTCAGATCAGTTCCGTAAAGGTTCAGGTCAGTTCCGTAAAGGTTCAGATCAGTTATCAGTTCCGTAACGGTTCAGATCAGTTCCGTAAAGGTTCAGATCAGTTCCGTAAAGGTTCAGATCAGTTCCGTAAAGGTTCAGGTCAGTTCCGTAACGGTTCAGATCAGTTCCGTAAAGGTTCAGGTCAGTTCCGTAATGGTTCAGGTCAGTTCCGTAATGGTTCAGGTCAGTTCCGTAAAGGTTCAGGTCAGTTCCGTAACGGTTTAGGTTAGTTTCGTAAAGGTTCAGGTCAGTTTCGTAAAGGTTCAGGTCAGGTATCAGTTCCGTAAAGGTTCAGGTCAGTTATCAGTTCTGTAAAGGTTCAGGTCAGTTTCGTAAAGGTTCAGGTCAGGTATCAGTTCCGTAAAGGTTCAGGTCAGTTCCGTAATGGTTCAGGTCAGTTATCAGTTCCGTAATGGTTCAGGTCAGTTATCAGTTCCGTAATGGTTCAGGTCAGTTCTGTAACGGTTTAGGTTAGTTTCGTAAAGGTTCAGGTCAGTTCCGTAAAGGTTCAGGTCAGTTCCGTAATGGTTCAGGTCAGTTATCAGTTCCGTAATGGTTCAGGTCAGTTATCAGTTCCGTAAAGGTTCAGGTCAGTTCCGTAAAGGTTCAGGTCAGTTCCGTAAAGGTTCAGGTCAGTTCCGTAAAGGTTCAGGTCAGTTCCGTAATGGTTCAGGTCAGGTATCAGTTCCGTAAAGGTTCAGGTCAGTTCCGTAATGGTTCAGGTCAGTTATCAGTTCCGTAAAGGTTCAGGTCAGTTCCGTAAAGGTTCAGGTCAGTTCCGTAACGGTTCAGGTCAGTTCCGTAAAGGTTCAGGTCAGTTCCGTAAAGGTTCAGGTCAGTTCCGTAAAGGTTCAGGTCAGTTCCGTAATGGTTCAGGTCAGGTATCAGTTCCGTAAAGGTTCAGGTCAGGTATCAGTTCCGTAAAGGTTCAGGTCAGTTCCGTAACGGTTCAGATCAGTTCCGTAAAGGTTCAGGTCAGTTATCAGTTCCGTAAAGGTTCAGGTCAGTTCCGTAACGGTTCAGGTCAGTTCCGTAAAGGTTCAGGTCAGTTCCGTAAAGGTTCAGGTCAGTTCCGTAAAGGTTCAGGTCAGTTCCGTAATGGTTCAGGTCAGGTATCAGTTCCGTAATGGTTCAGGTCAGTTATCAGTTCTGTAAAGGTTCAGGTCAGTTCCGTAAAGGTTCAGGTCAGTTATCAGTTCCGTAATGGTTCAGGTCAGTTATCAGTTCTGTAAAGGTTCAGGTCAGTTCTGTAAAGGTTCAGGTCAGTTATCAGGTCCGTAAAAGGTTCAGGTCAGTTATCATTTCAGATAAAGGGCAGATTTTCTCAGACAGTGTGGTGTGTTAATAAAACAGGATCAAAATTGTATATTTTAACATTTCATTTATGAAAGAATAAGCTCAACCAGAAACATGTTTGTTTCTTGTGGGAAAAGAATACATTACCATCATTTAAAAAAAAACAACACACAACCCAAAGAGACATATGACCGAGGATGGAAGAGCTGGAAGTCTGAATAGGGACCGGTCCCCCAGTCCATTCACTGCTCACAGCGAAGTGAGGTGTCGCCTGCCATGGAACAACACACTAAATGAAGATACATAATACAACCAAAAAGTGAGAAGAAACAGGTGAAGTAGGGAATAAGTGCTACTGTTTGATTGGTTAGTGTGACTCCTGTGTTACTGTTTGATTGGTTAGTGTGAGTCCTGTGTTACTGTTTGATTTGGTTAGTGTGACTCCTGTGTTACTGTTTGATTTGGTTAGTGTGACTCCTGTGTTACTGTTTGATTGGTTAGTGTGACTCTAATATGAACAACAAATGTGATGATCACCCAATATCGGTAAAATCATTCTTGGAAGTCATTTTATACAACATTTTTTTTTACATTTACACAGAGATTTGTGATTTTTCGTACACCTACACACACATTTACACAGAGATTTGTGATTTTTCGTACACCTACACACACATTTACACAGAGATTTGTGATTTTTCGTACACCTACACCCGTAGGAAAATAACATATTACAGTTGAAATCCCTAGTTATATATTAACTGCCTTACATTTTTTATAGAGCAGAAACAACACATCAATTAATTATTCGTCAAAGTATTGATATGTAAATACAACCCATTGTATGTCCTGCTATCAACACCTTGCAGTATCCATACCAACTAATTTTAACACCAATCATGCCGTGTCTTTAAAGACCTTACAATATTATTATTAAATAACTATCGCTCTGAGTTACACCACATATCATAATTGCTGTCTCATATTCACATTGTTGCAGCAATTAATTAAACTGAAAGTCTAGTGCACTTTTGATCAGACACATCAGATCTTTTCACATCAGATGTTTTTCCCCCGAACTGATTGGTCCAAAAATATCAGAATTGGGCTGCCTATGTAGACACAGCTTCTGAGATGCAAAAAAAAATAAACAGAAGAATAGAGAGAGAGAGAGAGAGAGAGAGAGAGAGAGAGAGAGAGGTCCAGAGAGAGAGAGAGGTCCAGAGAGAGAGAGAGGTCCAGAGAGAGAGAGAGAGAGGTCCAGAGAGAGAGAGAGAGAGGTCCAGAGAGAGAGAGAGGTCCAGAGAGAGAGAGAGAGAGGTCCAGAGAGAGAGAGAGAGAGGTCCAGAGAGAGAGAGAGAGAGGTCCAGAGAGAGAGAGAGCGGTCCAGAGAGAGAGAGAGAGAGCGGTCCAGAGAGAGAGAGAGAGAGCGGTCCAGAGAGAGAGAGAGAGAGGTCCAGAGAGAGAGAGAGGTCCAGAGAGAGAGAGAGGTCCAGAGAGAGAGAGAGGTCCAGAGAGAGAGAGAGAGAGAGAGAGAGAGGTCCAGAGAGAGAGAGAGAGAGGTCCAGAGAGAGAGAGGTCCAGAGAGAGAGAGAGAGATCCAGAGGGAGAGAGAGAGGTCCAGAGGGAGAGAGAGAGGTCCAGAGAGAGAGAGAGAGAGGTCCAGAGAGAGAGAGGTCCAGAGAGAGAGAGAGGTCCAGAGAGAGAGAGAGGTCCAGAGAGAGAGAGAGGTCCAGAGACAGAGAGAGAGGTCCAGAGACAGAGAGAGAGGTCCAGAGAGAGAGGTCCAGAGAGAGAGAGGTCCAGAGAGAGAGAGAGGTCCAGAGAGAGAGAGAGGCCCAGAGAGAGAGAGAGAGAGGTCCAGAGAGAGAGAGAGAGAGGTCCAGAGAGAGAGAGAGAGAGGTCCAGAGAGAGAGAGAGAGAGGTCCAGAGAGAGAGAGAGAGAGGTCCAGAGAGAGAGAGAGGGAGAGAGAGAGAGGTCCAGAGAGAGAGAGGGAGAGAGAGAGAGCTCCAGAGAGAGAGAGAGAGAGAGAGAGAGGTCCAGAGAGAGAGAGAGAGAGAGAGAGAGAGATAGAGAGAGAGATAGAAAGAGAGAGAGAGCGAGAGAGAGAGAGAGAGAGAGAGCGGTCCAGAGAGAGCGAGAGAGAGAGAGAGAGAGAGAGAGCGGTCCAGAGAGAGAGAGAGAGGTCCAGAGAGAGAGAGAGAGAGAGAGAGGTCCAGAGAGAACGAGTCTGGAAGTCAAAGATTATATACAACAGCACTTAATCAAACCACTATTTTTCACTCCTCTCATCCATATAGTACAGGAAGGTATCATCCAGATGCAGCTATAAACAGCCAGGTGCCCAGGAGGAGTACTGGTACGGCTGATCCTATATCACCACACAGGGCCCCATATCCACAAAGCATCTCAGAAAAGATCCTAGGAATCCTATTAGAATCTGGTTTAAGAACAAAAACTCAAGAGTAGGTTTTAGGATGCTAAAGACACTGAGTTCTAGCCAACTCATAAAGTTTATCTCAGCTAGGTTCAGCCCAACCCTCTTCCTGGAGATCTACAGTCCTGTAGGTTATCTTCCTGTCTGAGTTGGTGCCCCCCCTTGGGTTGTGCCGTGGAGGAGATCTTTGTGGGCTATACTCGGCCTTGTCTCAGGATGTTAAGTTGGTGGTTGAAGATATCCCTCTAGTGGTGTGGGGGCTGTGCATTGGCAAAGTGGGTGGGGTTATATCCTTTCTGTTTGGCCCTGTCTGGGGGTATCATCGGATGGGGCCACAGTGTCTCCTGACCCCTCCTGTCTCAGCCTCTAGTACTTATGCTGCAGTAGTTTATGTGTCGGGGGGCTAGGGTCAGTTTGTTATATCTGGAGTACTTCTCCTGTCTTATCCGGTGTCCTGTGTGAATTTAAGTATGCTCTCTCTAATTTGCTCTCTCTTTCTCTCTTTCTTTCTCTCTCTCTCTCTCTCTCTCTGAGGACCTGAGCCCTAGGACCATGCCTCAGGACTATCTGGCATGATGACTCCTTGCTGTCCCCAGTCCACTTGGCCGTGCTGCTGCTCCAGTTTCAACTGTTCTGCCTGCGGCTATGGAACCCTGACCTGTTCACCGGACGTGCTACCTGTCCCAGACATGCTGTTTTCAACTCTCTAGAGACAGCAGGAGCGGTAGAGATACTCATTAAAGATCGGCTATGAAAAGCCAACTGAAATTTACTCCTGAGGTGCTGACTTGTTGCACCCTCAACAACCACTGTGATTACTATTATTTGACCCTGCTGGTCATTTATGAACATTTGAACATCTTGGCCATGTTCTGTTATAATCTCCACCCGGCACAGGCAGAAGAGGACTGGCCACCCCTCAAAACCTAAGGTTTTGGCCTTTCTAGGGAGTTTTTCCTAGCCACCGTGCTTCTACACCTGCATTGCTTGCTGTTTGGGGGTTTTAGGCTGGGTTTCTGTACAGCACTTTGAGATATCAGCTGATGTCAGAAGGGCTATATAAATACATTTGATTTGATTTTGATCAGTCCAACCCTCTTCCTGGAGGGTTGGACTGATAACCTACAGGACAGTAGATCTCCAGGAAGAGGGTTGGACTGAACCTACAGGACACTAGTTCTCCAGGAAGAGGGTTGGGCAGCCCTGCATTAGTGGCTATAGTTATTGAGTCATATCATGTGAATTAGGCCTCTTGTGAAATCATTGTCAATAGCGATAGATTATGTATGGGTTGATCATAGAAATAGCTAAACATTCTTTCAACTCAAAATCAATTGACTGTCTATGGCTCAGGAACCTGTCTATGGGTCAGGAACCACTGACTAAGCTGCCTTTTTCTATTATCAAGACACCAACTGGTAACTGGTAACTGGTTAGGACAGCTCATGAGGTCTCCTAAATATCTGCTGGCTAGATGTGATTTAATTTTTTTTGATTTGCAAAATGTTCTACTCGTGAGAGATAGTGTGTAGATGCAGGTCCTGGTGTTGCATTGAAGTCTGGAGACCTCCGGGGGTTGCTGGAGGTCTCAGGCTTCATTGTTCCTGTCACCGTTCTCCTGCGGTGCCAGCTGTTCCTTCTCCGTGTTGTCCTCCTGAGGGGGGCGTACACGCTTGAAGAACCCCAGCTGGAGGGAGGGAGGGAGGGAGGGAGGGAGGGAGGGGGGGGAGGGAGGGAGGGGGGGGGAGGGAGGGAGGAGTCACAGACAATTAGGATCCTATGTCCTCTAATTCTACTTATTCAACTTCTATAGCGCTTTTCATTACAGAAGGAATCTCAAAGCGCTGTTATCTGAACACGCAGGTACAGTCAAAAGGGCTGCTTAGAAATCCATCCACTCAGGACTTGACAGGTGAAAACAACAAGGTTCAAAAATGACAATTTCTATCAAATAAATAAAAAATAAAAAACATTTCAAGAAATGATAACATCATTTGTAAACCCTGTTTGTAAGCTTTTAAATGACATCAATCTCAACCGTTTATCTTTTCCAGTGATGTAAACACTCAACCGTTTATCTTTTCCAGTGATGTAAACACCCAACCGTTTATCTTTTCCAGTGATGTAAACACTCAACCGTTTATCTTTTCCAGTGACGTAAACACCCAACCGTTTATCTTTTCCAGTGATGTAAACACCCAACCGTTTATCTTTTCCAGTGATGTAAACACCCAACCGTTTATCTTTCCCAGTGACGTAAACACTCAACCGTTTATCTTTTCCATTGATGTAAACACTCAACCGTTTATCTTTTCCAGTGATGTAAACACTCAACCGTTTATCTTTCCCAGTGATGTAAACACTCAACCGTTTATCTTTCCCAGTGATGTAAACACTCAACCGTTTATCTTTTCCAGTGATGTAAACACTCAACCGTTTATCTTTTCCAGTGATGTAAACACCCAACCGTTTATCTTTCCCAGTGACGTAAACACTCAACCGTTTATCTTTTCCAGTGATGTAAACACCCAACCGTTTATCTTTCCCAGTGACGTAAACACTCAACCGTTTATCTTTTCCAGTGATGTAAACACCCAACCGTTTATCTTTTCCAGTGATGTAAACACTCAACCGTTTATCTTTTCCAGTGATGTAAACACCCAACCGTTTATCTTTTCCAGTGATGTAAACACTCAACCGTTTGTCTTTCCCAGTGATGTAAACACTCAACCGTTTATCTTTTCCAGTGATGTAAACACTCAACCGTTTATCTTTTCCAGTGATGTAAACACTCAACCGTTTATCTTTTCCAGTGATGTCTCATGGTACTTTGGGGTTATGCGAAAATCAACTTTGAGCAACTTTTATCTATTGAATGTTTTGGTATTCAGGTCCAAAATGTCCCTTTCTGAGCACTTCTACAATGGACAAATACGTATGGAAGGTTTCCATTCAAATCGAAAGGTGTGTTGTCAAAAAAGGATTGAATTTCTTATGCCTAATTTTCAACACCGGCCAAGGAGGCAAGGGAAGGAAATGTTTGACTCACCTTATACATGATGAAGATTAGCAGAGCCAGCAGCAGTAGTCCAGCCAGCACAGCCAGCGCCACCACCCACCCGGGAACAGGTTCAGGATCAGATTTCAACCAGATCACTGACATACTCACCTGAAGGACACATCACAGGGTTTTACAATACAACACATCTCTATTCATCCAATACACAGAGACAAAGGAAATGACCTATTTGCTGTGGTAGTTAACCAGCCATAAAGAACCATATAGGATCCTATGGACTCTCTGGTCAAAAGTAGTGGATTATATCCAGACTGGGGTTCCATTTCAGAGGCAGACCTGGTTCATGTCATGTGACTCACCGTAATTGCGTTGGAGGGCAGCTCAGACACCAGGTTCTTGTTATAAGGCATCTCTATGACGCTGAAGGAAGCGGAGGATCTCACGGTGAACGATCGGTTCTGGCTCTCAGTCTGGATGAAAGAAACGCACCATCACGGCTCGATTTTATTACATCAAAAAGGTAGCCAACATACTAGGCTTTTCTTTAAGTTATGGCCCATATAGCTAGCCTGGTGCTGCCAGATTTATTTAAGTTGTGGCCCATATACAGTTGAAGTCGGAAGTTTACATACACCTTAGTCAAATCCATTTAAACTCAGTTTTTCACAATTCCTGACATTTAATCCTAGTAAAAATTCCATGTCGTAGGTCAGTTAGGATCACCACTTTATTTTAAGAATGTAAAATGTCAATGATAGCAAAGAGAGTGATTTATTTCAGCTTTTATTTCTTTCATCACATTCCCAGCGGGTCAGAAGTTTACATACACTCAATTAGTATTTGGTAGCATTGTCTTTAAATTGCTTAACTTGGGTCAAACGTTTCGAGTAGCCTTCCACAAGCTTCCCACAATAAGTTGGATGAATTTTGGCCCATTCCTCCAGACAGAGCTGGTGTAACTGAGTCAGGTTTGTAGGCCTCCTTGCTCACACACGCTCTTTTTCAGTTCTGCCCACACATTTTCTATAGGATTGAGGTAAGGGCTTTGTAATGGACACTCCAATACCTTGACTTTGTGGTCCTTAAGCCATTTTGCCACAACTTTGGAAGAATGCTTGGGGTCATTGTCCATTTGGAAGAACCATTTACGACCAAGCTTTAACTTCCTGACTGATGTCTTGAGATGTTGCTTCAATATATCTACATAATTTTCCTACCTCAGGACGCCATCTATTTTGTGAAGTGCACCTGTCCCTCCTGCAGCACAGCAGCCCCACAACATGAAGGAATCCCAACCGTGCTTCACTCCAATTGACTCAAATGATGTCAATTAGCCTATCAGAAGCTTCTAAAGCCATGGCATAATTTTCTAGAATTTTCCAAGCTGTTTAAAGGCACAGTCAACTTAGTGCATGTACATTTCTGACCCACTGGAATTGTGATTAAGTGAAATACCCCGTCTGTAAACAATTGTTGGACTTGTGTCATGCCGACTTGCCAAAACGATAGTTTGTTAACAATAAATGTGTGGAGTGGTTGAAAAATGAGTTTTAATGACTCCAACCTAAGTGGTGCCAGATTTATTTAAGTTATGGCCCATATAGCTAGTCTGGTGGTGACAGATCTATTTCTGCAGATCCAGTGTGATGCGTCAATAGCGAGCTTTACCAAGCATACACTATGCTTCAACCAGGTGTACCAGGCTCTTGTTCATTAGGGCACACCAGTGGAGACCCATCATTCAGGGCATCTTGGGTTGCCTGTTGTGCATGTTATTTTGGCATTAATACGTGTCGCATATCATTTTGCAAACAATGTAAACAAAAAAAAACTAAAAATAATTAGAATTGAGTTAATAAACCCTCCCACAAACATGGTCTCTTCTTGTCTTTTTTGATTCAGGTGTTTCAGCCTAGCTCAGTGCTCTGTTGGGGCAGCCAGTGGAAAATACGGAGCGTAGGGGTTGGTAATGTCCTCTTGTTGTGCCGTGATTGGCTCAGTGTTCTGTCACTCATGGGGACACTACGTCACTGCCAAATCTAAGGGTAGACCTTGAAAATTCAAGCCCCTTGGGTGCTGCCATAGAGTTACATTAGAAGTGCCCATCCAAGAAGGCTTAATGTCATTGGCCACAGATAAAATGATGTCAAATCACATAGTAGCTTTGATTAGACGGATCATGTCAACATCATACTTTCACAATCTTAGCTAGCAAGCTAGACAAGCAGTCATCATCATGAATCAAGTCGACAATCTACTGGCAAATCTATTTAAATTTTTGTCATATGAAGAGAAATAATGAAGATAAAATATTAATAAAACATATTGGTGCTCATTGGCCATTGGACATAAATACACAACAAGATGGAAATCGCAAATTCAACAATGAGTGGTTTGGAAGGAATCAGTGGCTACTAAAGATCACTAACGTCATCATGATTCGACCTTGTTTTTTTGCCGGGTTCCCAGTCTTGAAAGCACCATAAATCCAGAGAATGCCAGACTTTGA
Organism: Oncorhynchus mykiss; assembly: GCF_057628025.1. Classification (NCBI taxonomy): domain Eukaryota; kingdom Metazoa; phylum Chordata; class Actinopteri; order Salmoniformes; family Salmonidae; genus Oncorhynchus; species Oncorhynchus mykiss. The sequence goes on along the minus strand of NC_143043.1, from coordinate 53,074,119 downwards.
TGACAAAATTTGCCCACGAAGGACTGCCGCTTCAACTTCCTGTTCAAGTGAGCATTGTACAACAAGGTGAGTCCAAAAATGTATTGTATGCCGCTGCATAAATGATGTAATATACCAAGGAGATATGTTACTGTAGCTAAGAAAGTCATACTAACTGTATGTTGTGTAGTAAGATGTTAGTAGCCCATGTGCCTCACCCTAATAATTTGGTCTATTTTCCCCCCCATCTTAATTTCGCCTACTGTTCTGACTTGGTGGTGCACAAGTAGCCTCTAACCTGTTTTAGAGAAATTATATTATTGAATATTGTAAGAGCTTTCATTGTCTGCTTGTATGCCTCCTTTATTTATCCTACGGTTCTGATTTGGTGTACAGGGAGAACGCTGTAAGAACGGCCCATGTTCTGAATTCTGTCGCTGTAAATTTCAAAAGTGCTGAACAAATAGTTATATTATTGACTAAGTCCGTCCTATCGCGCTCATTAATGTCTTAATCGAAATAACTGATTTCCTCTTATCTGCTTGTCGTCCCCTTATGCCATAGTTTGTACATCTCAATTGTCAGTAGAAACCACATTTGTTTAAGCAAGTCAACGATATCAGCTATGCTTTTTTTTTTAAAAGGCAGTAAATGAGTCTGAATGAACTGTTTCGCTGCCAGACAAGGTTCCTCTGATAGACAGGTGTAGCAGTGGTAAGGTGTTGGGACTCTGCTGTTGGAACTCTGCTGTTGGGACAGCTTTATGTAGGTCCTAACAGTTTGTGGTCACCGTTTGTCACTGTTATAGTGCAATTCATGTATTGTTTAGTGTTGTGTTGTGTAGTGGCTTTGCTGGTATGCGTCCCCCCCCCCCTCCAAAAAAATGTTGGTTTGCCCCACCAAAATGTACATGCTAAAATCGCCACTGGGGCACACTGTAGCCACGTCTTGAAATGGAAATCAGAAACGGCATTTCTCATTGGATAGATAGTACCTCCAATGTTTCAGTCCCGTTTGGTGCCTAATGAACACAACCCTGCTGTATGCTTCATCTACAGTAGGTGGAATGTCTCATCTTGAGGAAGGTGGTCACCCCCCTATAGTCTTAGTATAGAACGCCTAGGTCCCTTCAAACTAAACTCGAAGCCAGTTCCACTGAGTTTTTTTCTTCTTCCATTGTTCACCTCTAATCAGGGAGTGATTTAGAGGGTGCAATTAATTATCAGGTAGTAAATAAAACCAGCAGGCTCCAGACCTGGTATGTGAAGAGTTGAAAAGCACTGCTCTAGGGGATAACAGACAGGAGTCTCACCTTGAGGAAGGTGGCCACCCCCAGTCTGGAGTGGACGTACAGGGTGGTACTCTGACCTCTCTCCACACGGCCCACCTGACACCGGATCTTCAGGCACTGGGCCTTGGAACAGTCCTGAGTGAGGAGACACATTCACAGTGACATTAAACACAATCCATATGGCTAATGCCATCTGTATGAGTACATTAGTACTGTAGCCAACAGGGTTAGCGATTCAGAAAGTACATTTCAGACTTGCAGTTTACTTCCTGAATCAAGTGAATTGAAATGGAATTTACCGGAAACCCTGGTATAAAATGACAGTACAGCATTAGCCAGGTAATCATGCCAATTACCAGAGTTTCCAGTTCTCCCTCCATCTCTTTCTTCGCCAGCTCTCTGCGGTGAACATGGTTCCTGTTCCTCCCTTCTGTATTGTCTCCACTGGTGGAAGCTGAACCATTTGTCTCTGTTGACAAAGGATTCTAGAACGGACAGAGAGAGAGAGAGGAATCCCTTCAATAACTTATATTATTATGTCACCAATAGCAACGGAGGCTCTATCTCAATTGTTTAACAATCTGTTCCCTCATTGTCTCCTCCTGTTCATTTCGACTGGCGGAAAATACTGACTGGTGTAACGATGCAGTGGCAGGTTAGTTTATCGCCTGGCTGACGTTCACCTGGTCGCCTGGCTGACGTTCACCTGGTCGCCAGGCTGACGTTCACCTGGTCGCCAGGCTGACGTTCACCTGGTCGCCAGGCTGACGTTCACCTGGTCGCCAGGTCGACGTTCACCTGGTCGCCAGGCTGACGTTCACCTGGTCGCCAGGCTGACATTCACCTGGTCACCTGGCTGACGTTAACCTGGTCGCCAGGCTGACGTTCACCTGGTCGCCAGGCTGACATTCACCTGGTCGCCTGGCTGACGTTCACCTGGTCGCCTGGCTGACGTTAACCTGGTCGCCTGGCTGACGTTCACCTAGTCACTTCTTTCAGATCAGTGCAATAAATGGGAGGAGCATCGGAGAGAACAGACTGTTTAGACAATTGAAAAAGAGCCAGTGTCTAGGCTGAATGAAATTGTGAATGGAAGGCTGAATGGAAGGGAGAGAATATCACATACTGAGACATTGAGTGGGTTGATCTCCATGTCTGTACTGCAGTTCATGCCTCTGTCCACCTCTAGTTCAGTGATGTAGAGCAGAGAGCCGTTGTTGAACCTGTAGGGCCACTCGATGTCCAGTATGGCCTTGCTGAAGGTACTGGGACCTCTGTTACGCAACTGGAATAAGACAGATTGTAGTTATCGTTACTGCTCCAGGCTTCACTGACTTATAACGGTGTTATGTGAAAGGTCATCTATGTCCGTTTTTACATTTATCAGTTGACATTAATCTACAGGTAAAGTACATGGCGGGTCTAATGTCACGACACGGCGGGTCTAATGTCACGACACGGCGGGTCTAATGTCACGACACGGCGGGTCTAAGGTCACGACACGGCGGGTCTAATGTCACGACACGGCGGGTCTAATGTCACGACACGGCGGGTCTAATGTCACGACACGGCGGGTCTAATGTCACGACACGGCGGGTCTAATGTCCCGACACAGCGGGTCTAATATCACGACACTGCGGGTCTAATGTCACGACACGGCGGGTCTAATGTCACGACACGGCGGGTCTAATGTCACGACAGGGTATAATGTCACAACATGGCGGGTCTAATGTCACGACACGGTGGGTCTAATGTCATGACGCGTCTAATGTCACGACACGACGGGTCTAATGTCACGACACGGTGGGTCTAATGTCACGACACGGCGGGTCTAATGTCATGACACGGCGGGTCTAATGTCACGACACTGCGGATCTAATGTCACGACGGGTCTAATGTCATGACACGTCGGGTCTAATGTCACGACGGGTCTAATGTCACGACACGACGGGTCTAATGTCACGACACGGCGGGTCTAATGTCACGACGGGTCTAATTTTACGACACGGTGGGTCTAATGTCACGTCACGGTGGGTCTAATGTCACGACACGGTAGGTCTAATGTCACGACGCGTCTAATGTCACGACACGACGGGTCTAATGTCACGACACAGTGGGTCTAATGTCACAACACGACGGGTCTAATGTCCCGACGGGTCTAATTTTACGACACGTTGGGTCTAATGTCACGACACGGTGGGTCTAATGTCACGACACGGCGGGTCTAATGTCACGACACAGTGAATCTAGTGTCACGACACAGTGGGTCTAATGTCACGACACGGTGGGTCTAATGTCACAACACAGTGAATCTAATGTCACGACACTGTGGGTCTAATGTCACGACACGGCAGTTCTAATGTCACGACACGGCAGGTCTAATGTCACGACACAGTGAATCTAATGTCACGACACGGCGGGTCTAATGGCACGACACAGTGAATCTAATGTCACGACACAGTGAATCTAATGGCACGACACAGTGAATCTAAGGTCACGACACAGTGAATCTAATGTCACGACACGGCGGATCTAAATGCACGACACAGTGAATCTAATGGCACGACACAGTGAATCTAATGTCACGACACGGTGGGTCTAATGTCACGACACGGTAGGTCTAATGTCACGACACGGTGGGTCTAATGTTACGACACGGCGGGTCTAATGTCACGACACGGCGGGTCTAATGTCATGACACGGTGGGTCTAATGTCACGACACGGTGGGTCTAATGTCACAACATGGTGGGTCTAATGTCACGACACGGTGGGTCTAATGTCACGACACGGCGGGTCTAATGTCACGACACGGTGAATCTAATATAGTGCATTACTTTTGACCAGCCTATATAGGGAATAGGGTGTCATTTGACCAGCCTATATAGGGAACAGTGTCATGGTTGACCTCATAGATGTGCTGTATTCGTGGACCGATGTCTTCTCCTACGACAGGGTTCTCTTTGGACTTCCAGTTAGCGATGGGCAGGAAGACCTGGTCAGGAAGCGCCACCCTACAGCAGAGGGAAGAGGGGGGAGGGGATTGGGGTTCAACGTCTGGGCTATATATACAGTGCCTTGCGAAAGTATTCGGCCCCCTTGAACTTTGCGACCTTTTGCCACATTTCAGGCTTCAAACATAAAGATATCAAACTGTATTTTTTTGTGAAGAATCAACAACAAGTGGGACACAATCATGAAGTGGAACGACATTTATTGGATATTTCAAACTTTTTTAACAAATCAAAGATTGGGCGTGCAAAATTATTCAGCACCCTTAAGTTAATACTTTGTAGCGCCACCTTTTGCTGCGATTACAGCTGTAAGTCGGTATGGGGTATGTCTCTATCAGTTTTGCACATCGAGAGACTGACATTTTTTCCCATTCCTCCTTGCAAAACAGCTCGAGCTTAGTGAGGTTGGATGGAGAGCATTTGTGAACAGCAGTTTTCAGTTCTTTCCACAGATTCTCAATTGGATTCAGGTCTGGACTTTGACTTGGCCATTCTAACACCTGGATATGTTTATTTTTGAACCATTCCATTGTAGATTTTGCTTTATGTTTTGGATCATTGTCTTGTTGGAAGACAAATCTCCGTCCCAGTCTCAGGTCTTTTGCAGACTCCATCAGGTTCATTCTTCCAGAATGGTCCTGTATTTGGCTCCATCCATCTTCCCATCAATTTTAACCATCTTCCCTGTCCCTGCTGAAGAAAAGCAGGCCCAAACCATGATGCTGCCACCACTATGTTTGACAGTGGGGATGGTGTGTTCAGGGTGATGAGCTGTGTTGCTTTTACGCCAAACATAACGTTTTGCATTGTTGCCAAAAAGTTCCATTTTGGTTTCATCTGACCAGAGCACCTTCTTCCACATGTTTGGTGTGTCTCCCAGGTGGCTTGTGGCAAACTTTAAACGACACATTTTTTGGATATCTTTAAGAAATGGCTTTCTTCTTGCCACTCTTCCATAAAGGCCAGATTTGTGCAATATACGACTGATTGTTGTCCTATGGACAGAGTCTCCCACCTCAGCTGTAGATCTCTGCAGTTCATCCAGAGTGATCATGGGCCTCTTGGCTGCATCTCTGATCAGTCTTCTCCTTGTTTGAGCTGAAAGTTTAGAGGGACGGCCAGGTCTTGGTAGATTTGCAGGGGGCTGATACTCCTTCCATTTCAATATTATCGCTTGCACAGTGCTCCTTGGGATGTTTAAAGCTTGGGAAATCTTTTTGTATCCAAATCTGGCTTTAAACTTCTTCACAACAGTATCTCGGACCTGCCTGGTGTGTTCCTTGTTCTTCATGATGCTCTCTGCGCTTTTAACGGACCTCTGAGACTATCACAGTGCAGGTGCATTTATACGGAGACTTGATTACACACAGGTGGATTGTATTTATCATCATTAGTCATTTAGGTCAACATTGGATCATTCAGAGATCCTCACTGAACTTCTGGAGAGAGTTTGCTGCACTGAAAGTAAAGGAGCTGAATAATTTTGCACGCCCAATTTTCAGTTTTTGATTTGTTGAAAAAGTTTGAAATATCCAATAAATGTCGTTCCACTTCATAACTGAGTCCCACTTGTTGTTGATTCTTCACAAAAAAATACAGTTTTATATCTTTATGTTTGAAGCCTGAAATGTGGCAAAAGGTCGCAAAGTTCAAGGGGGCCGAATACTTTCGCAAGGCACTGTATAAAGTACATTCTGCATTTCTTAACATTCCGTTACCGTGATTCAGTAAAGTCATTACTATATGAGAGATGGTGGGGGGACATCAGTACTGTCTTTGCTACTAAACCACTTATCATGGGATACATACATTCCATCAAACTAAACCCTTCTGTTACTCTCAGGTCTGAGGCACAGACAGACAGACAGACACAGCTGAAGGTCCCACCTGGGATTTGAGCTGGCAGATATTTACTAATTACCAGCTAATTACCTGATAATTATAATCTAAACACAATTTGCATTTTATGATGTGTGTTGGTGACCTCCCACCTGCCCATTAAGGTAGGATAAAATGCAGGAGAATATACTAAAGTGAAATAACATTCTTTGCACACTTCAATTAGATGATATTTCTGTACTTAAACGGCTAAGCTTTTGTTCAGTAATGGCCTTCATTGGAGAAGACAACATACCCTCTGAAATCCACATTGGCCAGAACAGCCAGCGTTGTGATGCTGGAGACCAGACTGCTGGTGCTGTTGAACTGGTTGGAACTGAAAGACAGTATTATATTATTATTAACTTATTGAAAAGAAAGACCAGATCGTGAAAAAAAATCAGATAAGCAGTGTACACAGTACAGGTTGATGCTAAAACACAAAATGTCCACAGGGTGGAACCATTGCATTGTATTGTAACTTTTGTCCGTGATTTTTGAACTAGCTGCTAAAGCCTCATAAGAAATATACAACAACTCCAGACAATTCCACCACAAGACACATGGTCTCTCAACTATATTCTAAACAATTTAACAGTGACTTTGATTAGCAGAATATGTTTTGTTTTTTTTGTTGTAGAGAGGACCAGCGTGACCTTGGGTTAGCGAGGAGAGTAAACAAGAGGTTTTCTTTCATAACAACGAGGACAGACAAAGGACACAGCTACTCTGTCATTTACATGCTCCTTTCAATCCAACCAGAGAGAAGAGAAATACCATCTTTTTTATTTTTTATTTTATTTAGATTTGCTCTTGTCAAAGTGGTCCAATATAGGAAGTAGGGTGCAGTTTGGGACACGCCTTTAGTCTCACTGTCTGCTACCACAGAGTCAGGATGTGTGTGGATGTATGTACAGGGAGTCTCTTCTCTAAAAAATGATTTTTAGTTCAATTAGGTCCTAACTTTATGACCATTCCACGATGTATGAGACACCGTTTCATTCCATTATTTATACAGGTTAGTAGGTTCATTTAAAGATTTAAAAGTCTGGCGAGGGAGACTTGTATACGTACGTACCCAGTTGTTTGGAAGTAAAGCTCCGGAAAAGTAATTTTATTTCTAAAAGTAAGAAAGACTTGTGTTCCGAACCCGTTTTTTGTTACCAGCTCATTACCTCTGTATCTGCAGGTCAAACTTCACCAACGTGTCCTGCTCTGAGAGCTGATGAACACTGAAGCGGAGTCCGGCCAGCACCTGAAGACGACATCGCACCACAGCATCGGGATCATCACCTGATTTAAAGTCTCGTACTGCGTTCATACAGGCGTCACAATACTGAAATGTTTTCCAAAAAATGTTTTACTTTTGACCAATCAGATCAGATTTTTTTTTTTGCCAATAAATGAATCAGATTTGGGCAGCCTGTGTCTACTCTGATCAGAATGAGAATCATCTCTAATCACCAAGTACATTCACATGTACCAGGAATTTCAACTGGTGAAATGGCGCTGACTAGGTGTCTAGTCAACACCAACATAGAAATAGAATTCCTAGAACAGACATACCCCCCCCCCCCATTCAGGTCAACGGGATGGATACCAATCTGCATGCTCCATCCACTCACCTTAATTCCTCCTTTCATGGGGTTCCCCAGGTCACACACCACCACCCTGGTCTGGTTCTCTGTCTTGTATGCACAGGACAATCTTGACAGAGTCTGAAAGGGAGAAACCGACAAAATGCATGATACTATGTTAATGTTAATAGCTAGTCACTTTAACTATACCTACATGTACATATTACCTCAATTACCTCGACTAACCTGTGGCCCAGGTTATATAGCCTTTCTACTGTTATTTTAATGGTGATGTTTAATTACTTGTTACTTTTTAAAATGGCATTGTTGGTTAAAGGCTTGCAATTAAGAATTTCACTGTACACCTGTTGTATTCATAATTTCACTGTGAGTTCTACTACACCTGTTGTATTCAGCATTTCACTGTAAGGTCTTCTACACCTGCTGTATTCAGCATTTCACTGTAAGGTCTACTACACCTGTTGTATTCAGCATTTCACTGTAAGGTCTACTACACCTGTTGTATTCAGCATTTCACTGTGAGGTCTACTACACCTGTTGTATTCAGCATTTCACTGTAAGGTCTACTACACCTGTTGTATTCAGCATTTCACTGTGAGGTCTATTACACCTGCTGTATTCAGCATTTCACTGTGAGGTCTACTACACCTGTTGTATTCAGCATTTCACTGTGAGGTCTACTACACCTGTTGTATTCAGCATTTCACTGTGAGGTCTACTACACATGTTGTATTCAGCATTTCACTGTGAGGTCTACTACACATGTTGTATTCAGCATTTCACTGTGAGGTCTACTACACCTGCTGTATTCAGCATTTCACTGTAAGGTCTACTACACCTGTTGTATTCAGCATTTCACTGTAAGGTCTACTACACCTGTTGTATTCAGCATTTCACTGTGAGGTCTACTACACATGTTGTATTCAGCATTTCACTGTAAGGTCTACTACACCTGTTGTATTCAGCATTTCACTGTGAGGTCTACTACACCTGTTGTATTCAGCATTTCACTGTGAGGTCTACTACACCTGTTGTATTCAGCATTTCACTGTAAGGTCTACTACACCTGTTGTATTCAGCATTTCACTGTGAGGTCTACTACACCTGTTGTATTCAGCATTTCACTGTGAGGTCTACTACACATGTTGTATTCAGCATTTCACTGTAAGGTCTACTACACATGTTGTATTCAGCGTTTCACTGTAAGGCCGCATGTGACATTTTTGTTGTTGATTTGATTTGATTTAACACCTTATGTAATGGATAACCTAGCCACCACTGTACCGGGCGATGCACAGTTAAGTCATACAGAGTCTGGGACGGAAAAATGAATAGGATCTATCAGCTTGACTAATGCAATCCATCGGTTTCCTATTTCATTGTCAAAACCACAAACTGTTGTAATGTATTGTCCTTCCCTTCGGGGTGTATCCCTTCCTTCGGCACACACCACGATCAGGCAGTGGGGGAACATTCAACACACAGAGGCAAGACTACACTGAGTGTACAAAACATTAGGAACACCTGCTCTTTCCATGACATAGACTGACCAGGTGAAAGCTATGATCCCTTATTGATGTCACTTGTTAAATCCACGTCAATCAGTGTAGAATAGAAGGGGGGGAGACCTGGTTAAATCATTATTTTTAAGCCTTGAAACTAAATATTTAAGTGCCTTTGAACGGGGTATGGTAGTAGGTGCCAGGCACACCGGTTTGTGCCAAGAACAGCAACGCTGCTGGGTTTATCACGCTCAACAGTTTCCTGTGTGTATCAAGAATGGTTCACCTCCCAACGGACATCCAGCCATCTTGACACAACTGTGGGAAGCATCAAGGAAATCAACATGGGTCAGCAGCCCTGTGGAACACTTTCGACACCTTGTCGAGTCCATGGACCCGACTAATTGAGGCTGTTCTGAGGGCAAAAGGGGTTCCAACTCAATATTAGGAAGGTGTTCCTAATGTGCAATTTACACTGAGTAAAGCTGATGTAAGCTGGTTAAGTTGGTTAAGTTTTCAACTGACACTGCAGAAAAATCTATCCCATGTTTATATATTCCTATAGACACAGTATGTGTGCCGGTTAGATATTGGGAGCAACCTGGGATGTGCTGTTGTACGTTACCGCAGTAAGAGAACGAGTTAGCTAGCATTCTCTAATAGTATGTTATCGCTGTAAGAGAACGAGTTAGCTAGCATTCTCTAATAGTATGTTATCGCTGTAAGAGAACGAGTTAGCTAGCATTCTCTAATAGTATGTTATCGCTGTAAGAGAACGAGTTAGCTAGCATTCTCTAATAGTATGTTATCGCTCGCTGTAAGAGAACGCGTTAGCTAGCATTCTCTAATAGTATGTTATCGCTGTAAGAGAACGAGTTATCTAGCATTCTCTAATAGTATGTTATCGCTGTAAGAGAACGAGTTAGTATGTTATCGCTGTAAGAGAACGTGTTAGCTAGCATTCTCTAATAGTATGTTATCGCTGTAAGAGAACGCGTTAGCTAGCATTCTCTAATAGTATGTTACCGCGGTAAGAGAACGCGTTAGCTAGCATTCTCTAATAGTATGTTATCGCTGTAAGAGAACGCGTTAGCTAGCATGCTCTATTTGTAATGGTCGCATTAGCCCCCCCTTGCCAATTCACAGTTATTTCCCTGCTAATAGACGTATCACAAATCTACAGCCATCAATATATACTGTCGTCCTGCACATCTAATCTGCTTCCTTGTGTCTATCGTCAGAATAAACATCAATCAACTGAGATCGCTGGCTGGACAGTACTTTGGTTTGAAAACACAACGCAAGAGAGTTACGAAGTACGATCACATCTGTTACATCTGGGGCCTCCATTTTATTTTACCTCACTGTTGCGTACGACCCCAGTGAAGTCAGCCTGGGGAGGAAGGAAGACATGTAGCTCTGCCTCGTACGCCCCCTCTCCTCTGTTCTCCGCTGTCACCTCCAGGGTCAAGGGGTTATCATCTCCTATGTAGATCTGCTTCTGGTCACTGGGGAGGTCAGAGATCAGATTAACAGAATGATCTGCTTCTGGTCACTGGGGAGGTCAGAGATCAGAGTAACAGAATGACCTGCTTCTGGTCAGTGGGGAGGTCAGAGATCAGATTAACAGAATGACTTGCTTCTGGTCAGTGGGGAGGTCAGAGATCAGATTAACAGAATTACCTGCTTCTGGTCACTGGGGAGGTCAGAGATCAGATTGACCTGCTTCTGGTCAGTGGGGAGGTCAAAAATCAGATTAACAGAATGATCTGCTTCTGGTCAGTGGGGAGGTCAGAGATCAGATTGACAGAATGGAGTTAGACTATGGGAAAGTTTCCATAATTTTGCTATGCCAAAATTCCTAGGTTTGTCAGAAATCCTGGTTGGAGGATTGCCTCCCTGGTTATGCTCGCCTGAAATTAGGATTTCAGAAAACCCTGGGAAGATTTCTGGGATTTTGAAACCTTACTCAGTCAGGACAATCTCCTTCTGGTCACTGGTAGTAGAAATAAAAACTAATGGAAAAGTTAAGACCATCTCACTGATGCCTGATTCACACCAGATGGTCAACCAGAACCTTACTGTGCTGGCTGAGATATTCTACATCACTTTGTCCTTTCCAACATGGTTTCAACAACTAGGGTGGATGTGTAACCAGACCAAAACAGCTCAACTTGGCTAGCTGTTATAGGAATGAATGAATGAATGTGGCATGAGATCCTGGAAGAGGAGGTAACTTAACAAGTGACGGACCACTCACCTCACTACAGACAGCTTGAGGTCTGGCTTGCAGATGTTGTCATCTCCACAGTCCAGAAGGACATGGGCCTGAAAAACATTGTCACAAGCAGACAGTTTGTTAACCCACCTCTCCTACTCACCATGTGACCCACCTCTCCTACTCACCATGTGACCCACCTCTCCTACTCACCATGTGACCCACCTCTCCTACTCACCATGTGACCCACCTCTCCTACTCACCATGTGACCCACCTCTCCTACTCACCATGTGACCCATCTCTCCTACTCACCATGTGACCATGTCACCCACCTCTCCTACTCACCATGTGACCCACCTCTCCTACTCACCATGTGACCCACCTCTCCTACTCACCATGTGACCCAACTCTCCTACAACCATGTGACCCACCTCTCCTACTCACCATGTGACCATGTCACCCACCTCTCCTACTCACCATGTGACCCACCTCTCCTACTCACCATGTGACCCACCTCTCCTACTCACCATGTGACCCAACGCTCCTACTCACCATGTGACCCAACTCTCCTACTCACCATGTGACCATGTGACCCACCTCTACTACTCACCATGTGACTCACCTCTCCTACTCACCATGTGACCCACCTCTCCTACAACCATGTGACCCACCTCTCCTACTCACCATGTGACCCACCTCTCCTACAACCATGTGACCCACCTCTCCTACTCACCATGTGACCCAACTCTCCTACTCACCATGTGACCATGTGACCCACCTCTCCTACTCACCATGTGACTCACCTCTCCTACTCACCATGTGACCCACCTCTCCTACAACCATGTGACCCACCTCTCCTACTCACCATGTGACCCACTTCTCCTACTCACCATGTGACCCACCTCTCCTACTCACCATGTGACCCACCTCTCCTACTCACCATGTGACCCACCTCTCCTACAACCATGTGACCCACCTCTCCTACTAACCATGTGACCCACCTCTCCTACTCACCATGTGACCCACCTCTCCTACTCACCATGTGACCCACCTCTCCTACTCACCATGTGACCCACCTCTCCTACTCACCATGTGACCCACCTCTCCTACTCACCATGTGACCCACCTCTCCTACTCACCATGTGACCCACCTCTCCTACTCACCATGTGACCCACCTCTCCTACTCACCATGTGACCCACCTCTCCTACTCACCATGTGACCCACCATGTGACCCACCTCTCCTACTCACCATGTGACCCACCTCTCCTACTCACCATGTGACCCACCTCTCCTACTCACCATGTGACCCACCATGTGACCCACCTCTCCTACTCACCATGTGACCCACCTCTCCTACTCACCATGTGACCCACCTCTCCTACTCACCATGTGACCCAACTCTCCTACTCACCATGTGACCCAACTCTCCTACTCACCATGTGACCCACCTCTCCTACTCACCATGTGACCCACCTCTCCTACTCACCATGTGACCCACCTCTCCTCTCACCATGTGACCCACCTCTCCTACTCACCATGTGACCCACCTCTCCTACTCACCATATGACCCACCTCTCCTCTTCACCATGTGACCCACCTCTCCTACTTACCATGTGACCCACCTCTCCTACTCACCATGTGACCAACCTCTCCTACTAACCATGTGACCATGTGACCCACCTCTCCCATTCACCATGTGACCCACCTCTCACCATGTGTTACTCTATACCTGATCACAACAGTTACTGTTCTTCCCAAATGGCTCCATACTCCCTATATGGCACACTAGTTTTGACCAGAACCCTGTGCACTATATAGAGAATAGGGTGCCATTTGGGATGTATCCTTAGTTAAAGACATATGTGTACCTGTTTGGAGATGTTGGTGGGGGTAGTCTGCTCCAGGATAGGCAGTAGGCCGGTCTTATCTGCTGCCTGCTGGTAGTCCAGACTAAACTCCATGAACACAGAGATGGGAGTGATCTTGTCCCGGAACTCAGAGTCATCCTGCAGAGCAAGTTATATTATATTATATCATTATATATGGTTATATTATATCGTGGAACACACTAATATCAACTGGTTATATTATATCATGGAACACACTAATATCAACTGGTTATATTATATCATGGAACACAATCTGTACTATCAACTGGTTATATTATATCGTGGAACACACTAATATCAACTGGTTATATTATATCATGGAACACACTAATATCAACTGGTTATATTATATCGTGGAACACACCAATATCAACTGGTTAATATTATATCATGGAACACACTAATATCAACTGGTTATATTATATCATGGAACACACTAATATCAACTGGTTATATTATATTGTGGAACACAATCTGTACTATCAACTGGTTATATTATATCATGGAACACCCTAATATCAACTGGTTATATTATATCATGGAACACACTAATATCAACTGGTTATATTATATCATGGAACACAATCTGTACTATCAACTGGTTATATTATATCATGGAACACACTAATATCAACTGGTTATATTATATCATGGAACACACTAATATCAACTGGTTATATTATATTGTGGAACACAATCTGTACTATCAACTGGTTATATTATATCATGGAACACACTAATATCAACTGGTTATATTATATTGTGGAACACAATCTGTACTATCAACTGGTTATATTATATCATGGAACACACTAATATCAACTGGTTATATTATATCATGGAACACAATCTGTACTATCAACTGGTTATATTATATCATGGAACACACTAATATCAACTGGTTATATTATATCATGGAACACACTAATATCAACTGGTTATATTATATTGTGGAACACAATCTGTACTATCAACTGGTTATATTATATCATGGAACACACTAATATCAACTGGTTATATTATATCATGGAACACAATCTGTACTATCAACTGGTTATATTATATCATGGAACACACTAATATCAACTGGTTATATTATATCATGGAACACACTAATATCAACTGTGTCACACCCTGGTCAAAGTATTTTGTGTTTATCTTTATTTATTTGGTCAGGCCAGGGTGTGGCATGGGTTTTTGTATGTGGTGTGTTTGTATGGGGATTGTAGCTAGTGGGGTGTTCTAGCTAAGTCTATGGCTGTCTGAAGTGGTTCTCAATCAGAGGCAGGTGTTTATCGTTGTCTCTGATTGGGAACCATATTTAGGCAGCCATATTCTTTGAGTTTGTGGTGGGTGATTGTCCTTAGTGTTCCTGTCTATGTGGTTTTCACCAGATAGGCTGTTTTAGGTTTTCGTTACGTTCATCACGTTCTTTATTTTGTAGTGTTTGCATTGATTCGTGTTTTACGTTTGTTCATTAAAACATGGATCGCAATCTACACGCTGCATTTTGGTCCGACTCTCCTTCACACCTAGAAAACCGTTACAGAATCACCCACCACAATGGGACCAAGCAGCGTGTCAACAGGCAGGAACAGCCCAAAGTGGAGTACAGTATGGACTATACTTCTTGGGAGGAGATAGACAGGTGGGCGGTCGACCCAGGGAGAGTGCCGGAGCCCGCCTGGGATTCGATGGAGCAGTGCGCGGAAGGATATAGGAGAATGGAGTTTGCGAAGCAAGCAAGGCGGCGCGGACGGAGGCCCCATAGTCAGCCCCAAAAATTTCTTGGGGGGGGGCTCAGGGAGAGTGTGGCAGAGTCAGGAGCCAGACCTGAGCCAACTCTCCCTGTTTATCGTGAGGAGCCAAGGAGGAGACCAGAACCAGAGCCGGTGTTGGAGGTGAGCGAAACAGAGACTGTGAAGGAGTTAATGGGGAAATTGGAGGAGAGAGAAATGAGGGAGTTGCTGTGTTGGTGTTTTAAACATGGAATTCGCCCGACGGAGCGTGTCGGGGATTTGATGGCACCTGGGTCAGCGCTCCATACTCGTCCTGAGGTGCGTGTTAGTCGGCTGGTGAAGATGGTGCCAGTCTCACGTACCAGGCCTCCTGTGCACCTCCCTAGCCTTGCACGTCCTGTGCCAGCACCGCTCTCAAGATCTCCAGTACGCCTTCACGGTCTAACCCATCCAGTACCACCTCCACACCCCAGCCCTCCGGTAGCAGCTCCCCGCACCAGGCTTCCTGTGCGTGTCCTCGGCCCAGTACCACCAGTGCCAGCACCACGCATCAGGCCTACAGTGCGCCTCGCCTGTCCAGCGCTGTCGGAGCCCTCCTCCTCTCCAGCGTTGTCGGAGTCTCCCGCCTGTTTAGCGCTGTTAGAGCCTTCCTTCTCTACAGCGCTGCCGGAGTCTCCCGCCTGTTCAGAACTGCCAGTTTGCAAAGAGCTGCCAGTTAGCATAGAGCTGCCAGTTAGCATAGAGCTGCCAGTTAGTATAGAGCTGCCAGTTAGCATAGAGCTGCCAGTCTGCAAGGAGCTGCCAGTCTGCAAGGAGCTGCCAGTCTGCAAGGAGCTGCCAGTCTGCAAGGAGCTGCCAGTCTGCAAGGAGCTGCCAGTCTGCAAGGAGCTGCCAGTCTGCAAGGAGCTGCCAGTCTGCAAGGAGCTGCCAGTCTGCATAGAGCTGCCAGTCTGCAAGGAGCTGCCAGTCTGCAAGGAGCCGCCAGAGCTGCCTGTCTGCAGGATGCCGCCAAAGCTGCCAGTCTGCAAGGAGCCGCCAGAGCTGCCAGTCTGCAAGGAGCCGCCAGAGCCGCCAGTCAGTATGGAGCAGCCAGGGCCGCCAGTCAGCATGGAGCAGCCAGGGCCGCCAGTCAGCATGGAGCAGCCAGGGCCGCCAGTCAGCATGGAGCAGCCAGTCAGCATGGAGCAGCCAGAGCAGCCAGTCAGCATGGAGCAGCCAGAGCTGCCAGTCAGCATGGAGCAGCCAGTCAGCATGGAGCAGCCAGGGCCGCCAGTCAGCATGGAGCAGCCAGGGCCGCCAGTCAGCATGGAGCAGCCAGGGCCGCCAGTCAGCATGGAGCAGCCAGGGCCGCCAGTCAGCATGGAGCAGCCAGTCAGCATGGAGCAGCCAGTCGACCAGACTCTCCCAGATCTGCCAGTCGACCAGACTCTCCCAGATCTGCCAGTCGACCAGACTCTCCCAGATCTGCCAGTCGACCAGACACTCCCAGATCTGCCAGTCGACCAGACTCTCCCAGATCTGCCAGTCGACCAGACTCTCCCAGATCTGCCAGTCGACCAGACTCTTCCAGATCTGCCAGTCGACCAGACTCTTCCAGATCTGCCAGTCGACCAGACTCTTCCAGATCTGCCAGTCGACCAGACTCTTCCAGATCTGCCAGTCGACCAGACTCTTCCAGATCTGCCAGTCGACCAGGATCTGCCAGTCAGCCAGGATCTGCCGAAACCGCCAGCCAGCCAGGATCTGGTAGATTCGTCAACCTGCCTGAGCTTCCTCTCACTCCTGAGCTTCCTCTCACTCCTGAGCTTCCTCTCACTCCTGAGCTTCCCCTCAGTCCCGAGCTGCCTCAGTCCCGAGCTGCCCCTCAGTCCCGATCTGCTCCTCAGTCCAGTGGGGTTCTGGGTGAGGACTACTAGGCCATGGTCGGCGGCGAGGGTGGACTATCCAGGGACGCGAGGAGAAGGGACTAAGACATTGATTGAGTGGGGTCCACGTCCCGCGCCGGAGCCGCCACCATGGACAGACGCCCACCCGGACCCTCCCTATTGTTTTGAGGTGCGTTCGGGAGTCCGCACCTTAGGGGGGGGGTTCTGTCACACCCTGGTCAAAGTATTTTGTGTTTATCTTTATTTATTTGGTCAGGCCAGGGTGTGGCATGGGTTTTTGTATGTGGTGTGTTTGTATGGGGATTGTAGCTAGTGGGGTGTTCTAGCTAAGTCTATGGCTGTCTGAAGTGGTTCTCAATCAGAGGCAGGTGTTTATCGTTGTCTCTGATTGGGAACCATATTTAGGCAGCCATATTCTTTGAGTTTGTGGTGGGTGATTGTCCTTAGTGTTCCTGTCTATGTGTTTTTCACCAGATAGGCTGTTTTAGGTTTTCGTTACGTTCATCACGTTCTTTATTTTGTAGTGTTTGCATTGATTCGTGTTTTACGTTTGTTCATTAAAACATGGATCGCAATCTACACGCTGCATTTTGGTCCGACTCTCCTTCGCACGAAGAAAACCGTTACAAACTGGTTATATTATATTGTGGAACACACTAATATCAACTGGTTATATTATATCATGGAACACAATCTGTACTATCAACTGGTTATATTATATCATGGAACACACTAATATCAACTGGTTATATTATATTGTGGAACACAATCTTTTACAAAGGCAGTAACCCCAGCAGTGGAGCTTGTAGAAGCCTACGGCTGTGCAATGGCATAGCCTTGTTTTGTTCATTTAGCAGACAAGACCCTCTTATTTCCTGAGCCCTTATCACAGTCAAGACACACATATTTTATAACAAAATAAAATGGAACAATATTTTTTCCATCTCATATCTGGAACAGTTATTCCCAGAGTGATCATTTTAAACGGATCTCAATTTGGCGAGTTGAAAGACAATTTCTTCAGGGTAACAAACCAAAATCTTTTACACAGTATTTTGGAAAATTCCAAAGAACAGGCAGAATAAACTAAATTGAACATCTGTGTGTATTTAAAAAAAAATATATATATATACACACACAGATGTTCAATTTAGTTTATTCTGCCTGTTCTTTGGAATTTTCCAAAATTCTGTCCTGACAGACAGTGAGTCACGTGGCCATGACTTGCGCTATAAACCAGGCAGACGGACATTAAGGCATTCAGTTGCTGTTTGATTGAACGTTAGAATGGGCAAATCAAGTGACCTAAGCAGCGCTAAGCGTGGTATAATCGTCAGTGTCAGTCGTGCCCAATCCAGTGTGTCAGAAATGGCCACCCTCTTGAGTGACAGCGTCTAGTGTTTACAGAGAATAATACGACAAACAAAAATCATCCAGTCAACTGTGGTGTGGACAAAAACAGCTTGTTGATGAGAGAGGTCAAAGGAGAATGGCAAGAATGGTTCAAGCTAACAGGCGGGCCACAAACAGGCCAATGACGGCGCAGTACAACAGTGATGTGGACAAAAACAGCTTGTTGATGAGAGAGGTCAAAGGAGAATGGCAAGAATGGTTCAAGCTAACAGGCGGGCCACAAACAGGCCAATGACGGCGCAGTACAACAGTGATGTGGACAAAAACAGCTTGTTGATGAGAGAGGTCAAAGGAGAATGGCAAGAATGGTTCACGCTAACAGGCGGGCCACAAATAACGGCGCAGTACAACAGTGGTGTGCAGATCGGCATCTCGAAACACACAACTCATCTGTTCTCGTCACGGAGGGGATACTGCAGCAGACGACCACACTGGGTTCCTATCAGCTAAAAACAACAAGAAGAGGCTCCAGTGGGCATCACCAACACTGGACAACTGAGGAGTGGAAAAACATTGCCTGGTCCGACGAACCCCAGTCCCTGTTGCGTCATGCTGATGGCAGAGTCATGATTTGGCGTAAGCAGCGTGAGTCCATGGACCCATCC
This sequence comes from Oncorhynchus mykiss, assembly GCF_057628025.1. Taxonomy (NCBI): domain Eukaryota; kingdom Metazoa; phylum Chordata; class Actinopteri; order Salmoniformes; family Salmonidae; genus Oncorhynchus; species Oncorhynchus mykiss. Next base: position 53,055,106 of record NC_143043.1, on the reverse strand, counting down.
TGTCTGGTGTCAACGGTACCGGCTGGTGGTGGGGGTGGTGTAATGGTGTGAGGAATATTTTCCTGGCACACCTTAGGTCCCTTGATACCAATTGAGCAATGAATGTATTCGACAACTTGTAGAATCCATGCCCTGAAGAATTCAGTCTGTTCTGGAGGCAAAGGTGGGTCTGACCCACCAGTCTATTTACAATTTGTGATAAAAGTGAGTGTGACATGGAGGGAAGGGGAAAGGAAATTTAAGGATAAGAACTGTGCGATGCTTGTCTCGGTTTATTTTTGGTTGTGCCCCGCAAGTGCACATGTACAAATGGAACACGAGAGTCAAAGCAAATTAGCATCGTCTTTAAGAAAGCATTAACAAACCAAATAAAACTGGGCAGCCACAGATTGGGTAACCACGAAGCACATTCCAACGAATAGCTTAGAATATCTCTGGTTACAGTTTGAAAACTCGATTACGCAAGACCATCCCTAGTAAGTGTTTAGTAAACAGTTAAGCAAAGCAGTGAAGTTGTAAACGTAGGAGTCATGCCGACCAGAACCCTACTGTCCTGTCACCGATGTTTTCTTTCACATTGTCCAGTGTGGTTAAGAGGAACTACGGACTACGCCAGGCCAACATAGTACAGCTCCCCGTGGCTCAGCTCAGCACTGTGTAAAGGGTATCAGAGTGCTCAACACATTCCATGCACACAGGACAATAAAACAAGTGTATTGCTCAGCATCACTCACTATAAGGAAGACCTACGCAGCAGAGGTGTCAATCTCATTCCACGGGGTGCCTAGTGTCTGCTGGTTTTTGTTTTTTCCTTTCAATTGAGACTTAGACAACGAGGTGAGGGGAAATTCCTTACTAATCAGTGACCTTAATTCAATCAAGGACAAGGGAGGAGCAAAAACTCGCAGACACTGGGCCCTCCGTGGAATGAGTTTGACACCAGGGGCCTAGAGCAATACTTAAACAACAGTAACTCACTATGAGGAAGGCTTCTTGCTCCTCGCAGGCTGGTCCTTGGCCGTTGCTGACCGTCATGTTTTTCGTGTACTGGGACGTTTTGCTGTGGAGGAACAGAACTCTCTTTGTCGCCCCCTTGTGTTTGAGTCTATCCAGGACAAGGTGAACCTGGAACTCTGACAAGTACACAGACAGACGGTAAACATGAGGCCTGGTTAGTGACTAATACAGTCGCTGACAACTAGTTTTACACTCATGGCACTACTGTGATACAAGCAATGCTTTCAGGGGAAATACACATTTCCGAAAGACAAATCAAATCGAATTTTATTTGTCACATGCTTCGTATCAACAGCTGGAGACTAACAGTGAAATGGCTTACTTAAAATAGAAAAATAATAGAAAAGTAATAACACAAGTAATATTAAATACACAATGAGCAACGATAACTTGGCTCTATACATGGGGTACCAGTACCAGGTCGATGTGCAGGAGTATGAGGTAATTATGGTAGACATGCACATATAACTAGGAATAAAGTGACTAGGAAACAGGATAGATAATAAACACTAGCGGTAGCGTATGTGATGAGTCAAAAAACATTTGTGCAAAAAGGGTCAATGCAGATAATCAGGGTAGCTTTTGGTTAAAGGGATACTTTGGGATGTTGGCAATGAGGCCCTTTTATCCACTTCCCCGGAGTCTCTAACAGGCTGCACTGCTAGCCTGAAGCTATGATCTACCAGGCCTCACTGCTAGCCTGAAGCTATGATCTAATAGGCCTCAGGGCTAGCCTGAAGCTATGATCTAACAGGCCTCAGGGCTAGCCTGAAGCTATGATCTAACAGGCCTCAGGGCTAGCCTGAAGCTATGATCTAACAGGCCTCAGGGCTAGCCTGAAGCTATGATCTAACAGGCCTCAGGGCTAGCCTGAAGCTATGATCTAACAGGCCTCAGGGCTAGCCTGAAGCTATGATCTAACAGGCCTCAGGGCTAGCCTGAAGCTATGATCTAACAGGCCTCAGGGCTAGCCTGAAGCTATGATCTAACAGGCCTCAGGGCTAGCCTGAAGCTATGATCTAACAGGCCTCAGGGCTAGCCTGAAGCTATGATCTAACAGGCCGCACTGCTGGCCTGAAGCTATGATCTAACAGGCCTCAGGGCTAGCCTGAAGCTATGATCTAACAGGCCTCAGGGCTAGCCTGAAGCTATGATCTAACAGGCTGTACTGCTAGCCTGAAGCTATGATCTAACAGGCCGCACTGCTAGCCTGAAGCTATGATCTAACAGGCCTCAGGGCTAGCCTGAAGCTATGATCTAACAGGCCTCAGGGCTAGCCTGAAGCTATGATCTAACAGGCCGCACTGCTAGCCTGAAGCTATGATCTAACAGGCTGTACTGCTAGCCTGAAGCTATGATCTAACAGGCCGCACTGCTAGCCTGAAGCTATGATCTAACAGGCCTCAGGGCTAGCCTGAAGCTATGATCTAACATGCTGTACTGCTAGCCTGAAGCTATGATCTAACAGGCCTAAGGGCTAGCCTGAAGCTATGATCTAACAGGCCGCACTGCTAGCCTGAAGCTATGATCTAACAGGCCTCAGGGCTAGCCTGAAGCTATGATCTAACAGGCCGCACTGCTAGCCTGAAGCTATGATCTAACAGGCCACACTGCTAGCCTGAAGCTATGATCTAACAGGCCGCACTGCTAGCCTGAAGCTATGATCTAACAGGCTGTACTGCTAGCCTGAAGCTATGATCTAACAGGCTGTACTGCTAGCCTGAAGCTATGATCTAACAGGCCTCAGGGCTAGCCTGAAGCTATGATCTAACAGGCCGCACTGCTGGCCTGAAGCTATGATCTAACAGGCCTAAGGGCTAGCCTGAAGCAATGATCTAACAGGCAGCACTGCTAGCCTGAAGCTATGATCTAACAGGCCGCACTTCTAGCCTGAAGCTATGATCTAACAGGCTGTACTGCTAGCCTGAAGCTATGATCTAACAGGCAGCACTGCTGGCCTGAAGCTATGATCTAACAGGCCTCAGGGCTAGCCTGAAGCTATGATCTAACAGGCCGCAGGGCTAGGCTGAAGCTATGATCTAACAGGCCTCAGGGCTAGCCTGAAGCTATGATCTAACAGGCCTCAGGGCTAGCCTGAAGCTATGATCTAACAGGCCTCAGGGCTAGCCTGAAGCTATTATCTAACAGGCCTCAGGGCTAGCCTGAAGCTATGATCCAACAGGCCTCAGGGCTAGCCTGAAGCTATGATCTAACAGGCTGTACTGCTAGCCTGAAGCCATGATCTAACAGCCTGTGTAACAGGCTGGGTAACAGCCAGACATGATGTCTCTACAGAGACTCAGGAGGTGAGATGTGGTGTTATAGCTACTCCATGCATCCTACATGGCATCCTAATCCCGTTACAGTGCACTACTTTTGACCAGGTTCCACAGGGCTCTGGTCCAAAAAGTAGTGCCCAATGTAGGGAATAAGGGCATCTTTTGGGGACATAGGCACTATTTCAGAGAAGTAGAGGGACAGACAGCTGTGTTTTGTGATCTAACAGGAGATTCTCTGAGAGAACAGCTTGTCGACAGGGGAGAAGCAAAGGCTGTGCTGTAACACTATATCTCCGAGTAGCATTTGTTGAGTAGCAGAGCCCCGTAGGGCTCCAACGTAGCGTAGAGTACTAGTAGTAGCAGATGTCCTTCCGATACTTACTCAGTGAATCTGGTGCACCTCTTCCACTCGCTTTAAGACAGTACTTCACTTTGAAACTGAGGGGAGAACAAGATATGACCAAAAACTAATCAGATTGAACTCTAAAGCAAAGGCCATAGTGTTCTCTAACACCGAACGGTAGCTAGATAAACATGTTGCATGTTTCCGACATCAGCTCTGTCTGTCTGACAGTTAGACAGGACGTTACCAGAGAGGAAGTCTGTCTGACAGTTAGACAGGACGTTACCAGAGAGGAAGTCTGTCTGACAGTTAGACAGGAACATTACCAGAGAGGAAGTCTGTCTGACAGTTAGACAGGAACGTTACCAGAGAGGAAGTCTGTCTGACAGTTAGACAGGAACATTACCAGAGAGGAAGTCTGTCTGACAGTTAGACAGGAACGTTACCAGAGAGGAAGTCTGTCTGACAGTTAGACAGGATGTTACCAGAGAGGAAGTCTGTCTGACAGTTAGACAGGAACATTACCAGAGAGGAAGTCTGTCTGACAGTTAGACAGGAACGTTACCAGAGAGGAAGTCTGTCTGACAGTTAGACAGGAACGTTACCAGAGAGGAAGTCTGTCTGACAGTTAGACAGGAACGTTACCAGAGAGGAAGTCTGTCTGACAGTTAGACAGGAACGTTACCAGAGAGGAAGTCTGTCTGACAGTTAGACAGGAACGTTACCAGAGAGGAAGTCTGTCTGACAGTTAGACAGGAACGTTACCAGAGAGGAAGTCTGTCTGACAGTTAGACAGGAACATTACCAGAGAGGAAGTCTGTCTGACAGTTAGACAGGAACGTTACCAGAGAGGAAGTCTGTCTGACAGTTAGACAGGATGTTACCAGAGAGGAAGTCTGTCTGACAGTTAGACAGGAACATTACCAGAGAGGAAGTCTGTCTGACAGTTAGACAGGAACGTTACCAGAGAGGAAGTCTGTCTGACAGTTAGACAGGAACGTTACCAGAGAGGAAGTCTGTCTGACAGTTAGACAGGAACGTTACCAGAGAGGAAGTCTGTCTGACAGTTAGACAGGAACGTTACCAGAGAGGAAGTCTGTCTGACAGTTAGACAGGAACGTTACCAGAGAGGAAGTCTGTCTGACAGTTAGACAGGAACGTTACCAGAGAGGAAGTCTGTCTGACAGTTAGACAGGAACGTTACCAGAGAGGAAGTCTGTCTGACAGTTAGACAGGAACGTTACCAGAGAGGAAGTCTGTCTGACAGTTAGACAGGAACGTTACCAGAGAGGAAGTCTGTCTGACAGTTAGACAGGAACGTTACCAGAGAGGAAGTCTGTCTGACAGTTAGACAGGAACGTTACCAGAGAGGAAGTCTGTCTGACAGTTAGACAGGAACGTTACCAGAGAGGAAGTCCATAACATTTTGGCTCCTCATTGCAGCCCCTGATATGGACCATATCATCACACACAGACATCAATATCTATTTAAAAAGTGAAAATCTAATTATATTACTCACCAGGACACTTTAGTGTCACTGTCAGGCAGCTTGCAGCTCCTTTCCTCTGGGTTGAGGATCTGAGGGCTGATGTCCAGGGTGGCGTTAACACTGATAACGGGCCGGGCCCTGGGGAGGGGTGGGGGGGGGTCAGAAGTCAAGCTTACATGCCATATACAGAACAGTGAGCATGGGGGGGGGGTACCTCAAGTCCACATCAGAGAGCTTCAATAGAGACTAAGATCTCATCGTGTTGAGGTCAGACCTCACCGGCGACCGGTCAACACTCTGAACCCCGTACAGGGAGGAGCGTTGGTAACAGCTTTTCAATAGAAAGAGAGCAATCTGGTGTTTGTTGGAAGTCCTCTAGCAGCACAGGTCTCTGCTCTCACAGCCAGTCAGCCAGCGGGAGAGAAACTCACTCATCTATACGTGGGTTAGCGTTGCTATCCAGAGGCCATCGGTCACGACCGCAACAACAGAGCTTAGCTATCGGATCAATTCACCAGTTGATCCTTTAGGAGTTGTACAGTATTGCATGTCAAATCTATACTGTATATGTCTGTGTTGTGGAACGCCTGTACAATATGTACGCTATTAAGGCTTAATGTGGACTTTGTTCACCAAACACATTCACTTTTTAAATGAGAAACAGCTATTAAAGGCTTAAATGTGCCACTAATTGCATACAAATCATGTGGGATACTTTAAATGAACCAGAAACATGGTTTAGGTGGGATGGATCATGAAGAACAGTACATTGAAGGCACGTGGTTTAGGTGGGATGGATCAGTACATTGAAGGCACGTGGTTTAGGTGGGATGGATCAGTACATTGAAGGCACGTGGTTTAGGTGGGATGGATCAGTACATTGAAGGCACGTGGTTTAGGTGGGATGGATCAGTACATTGAAGGCACGTGGTTTAGGTGGGATGGATCAGTACATTGAAGGCACGTGGTTTAGGTGGGATGGATCAGAACATTGAAGGCATGTGGTTTAGATGGGATGGATCAGAACATTGAAGGCAGGTGGTTTAGGTGGGATGGATCAGTACATTGAAGGCACGTGGTTTAGGTGGGATGGATCAGTACATTGAAGGCATGTGGTTTAGGTGGGATGGATCAGTACATTGAAGGCATGTGGTTTAGGTGGGATGGATCAGTACATTGAAGGCACGTGGTTTAGGTGGGATGGATCAGTACATTGAAGGCACGTGGTTTAGGTGGGATGGATCAGTACATTGAAGGCACGTGGTTTAGGTGGGATGGATCAGTACATTGAAGGCATGTGGTTTAGGTGGGATGGATCAGTACATTGAAGGCATGTGGTTTAGGTGGGATGGATCAGTACATTGAAGGCACGTGGTTTAGGTGGGATGGATCAGTACATTGAAGGCACGTGGTTTAGGTGGGATGGATCAGTACATTGAAGGCAGGTGGTTTAGGTGGGATGGATCAGTACATTGAAGGCACGTGGTTTAGGTGGGATGGATCAGTACATTGAAGGCACGTGGTTTAGGTGGGATGGATCAGTACATTGAAGGCACGTGGTTTAGGTGGGATGGATCAGTACATTGAAGGCACGTGGTTTAGGTGGGATGGATCAGTACATTGAAGGCACGTGGTTTAGGTGGGATGGATCAGTACATTGAAGGCAGGTGGTTTAGGTGGGATGGATCAGTACATTGAAGGCACGTGGTTTAGGTGGGATGGATCAGAACATTGAAGGCACGTGGTTTAGGTGGGATGGATCAGTACATTGAAGGCACGTGGTTTAGGTGGGATGGATCAGTACATTGAAGGCACGTGGTTTAGGTGGGATGGATCAGTACATTGAAGGCACGTGGTTTAGGTGGGATGGATCAGTACATTGAAGGCACGTGGTTTAGGTGGGATGGATCAGTACATTGAAGGCACGTGGTTTAGGTGGGATGGATCAGTACATTGAAGGCATGTGGTTTAGGTGGGATGGATCAGTACATTGAAGGCACGTGGTTTAGGTGGGATGGATCAGTACATTGAAGGCATGTGGTTTAGATGGGATGTGGAACATCAAAGGAAACCACAGCACTACTGTACCTGTATAGAACGGCTTTGTCTGCACCAAATACACCCACTATTAAGTCTGTGGTGGAGAGACAGAGAGGGGAGAGGGGGTTAGAGGGGGATAGAGGTAGAGAAGGGGGAGAGGGGGAGAGGGGTAGAGAGGTAGAGAAGGGGAGGGAGAAAAGGGAGAGGGGTAGAGAGGGGGGGAGAGGTAGAGAAAGGAGAGAGAGAGGTAGAGAAGGGAGAGAGAGAGGTAGAGAAGGGAGAGAGAGAGGTAGAGAAGGGAGAGAGAGAGGTAGAGAAGGGAGAGAGAGGTAGAGAAGGGGGAGGGAGAGAGAGGTAGAGAAGGGGGAGGGGGAGAGAGGTAGAGAATGGAGAGGGGGAGAGAGGTAGAGAAAGGAGAGGGGGAGAGAGGTAGAGAATGGAGAGGGGGAGAGAGGTAGAGAATGGAGAGGGGGAGAGAGGTAGAGAAGGGGGAGGGGGAGAGAGAGGTAGAGAAGGGGGAGGGGGAGAGAGAGGTAGGGAGGGGGGAGGGGGACAGAGGTAGAGAGGGGGGGAGAGAGGTAGAGAAGGGGGAGGGAGCGGTAGAGAAGGGGGAGGGAGAGGTAGAGAAGGGGGGGGGGGAGGTAGAGAAGGAGGGGGGGGGGAGAGGTAGAGAAGGGAGAGGATATAGAAACACATCAGTATAATGACAGCAGGTTTACCAAGCAACAATTCGTAAGCATTCAGGAACCATAAACCCAGGAAAAAACTAGCAGAGCTGGACTCATTTACAGTTTTTCTATGACACTCCAAGGAAGGAAGCCTCGGTGTCCATTCTCGTATCAAACTACCTGGGTATCCATTCTAGTTTCAAACTACCTGGGTATCCATTCTAGTATCAAACTACCTGGGTATCCATTCTAGTATGAAACTACCTGAGTATACATTCTAGTATCAAACTACCTGGGTATCCATTCTAGTATCAAACTACCTGGGTATCCATTCTAGTATCAAACTACCTGGGTATCCATTCTAGTTTCAAACTACCTGGGTATCCATTCTAGTATCAAACTACCTGGGTATCCATTCTAGTATCAAACTACCTGGGTATCCATTCTAGTATCAAACTACCTGGGTATCCATTCTAGTATCAAACTACCTGGGTATCCATTCTAGTATCAAACTACCTGGGTATCCATTCTAGTATCAAACTACCTGGGTATCCATTCTAGTATCAAACTACCTGGGTATACATTCTAGTATGAAACTACCTGAGTATCCATTCTAGTATCAAACTACCTGGGTATCCATTCTAGTATCAAACTACCTGGGTATCCATTCTAGTATCAAACTACCTGGGTATACATTCTAGTATGAAACTACCTGAGTATCCATTCTAGTATCAAACTACCTGGGTATCCATTCTAGTATCAAACTACCTGGGTATACATTCTAGTATGAAACTACCTGAGTATCCATTCTAGTATCAAACTACCTGGGTATCCATTCTAGTATCAAACTACCTGGGTATCCATTCTAGTATCAAACTACCTGGGTATCAAACTACCTGGGCATCCATTCTAGTATCAAACTACCTGGGTATCCATTCTAGTATCAAACTACCTGGGTATCCATTCTAGTATCAAACTACCTGGGTATCAAACTACCTGGGCATCCATTCTAGTATCAAACTACCTGGGTATCCATTCTAGTATCAAACTACCTGGGCATCCATTCTAGTATCAAACTACCTGGGTATCCATTCTAGTATCAAACTACCTGGGCATCCATTCTAGTATCAAACTACCTGGGTATCCATTCTAGTATCAAACTACCTGGGTATCCATTCTAGTATCAAACTACCTGAGTATCCATTCTAGTTTCAAACTACCTGGGTATCCATTCTAGTATCAAACTACCTGGGTATCCATTCTAGTATCAAACTACCTGGGTATCCATTCTAGTATCAAACTACCTGGGTATCCATTCTAGTTTCAAACTACCTGGGTATCCATTCTAGTTTCAAACTACCTGGGTATCCATTCTAGTATCAAACTACCTGGGTATCCATTCTAGTATGAAACTACCTGGGTATCCATTCTAGTATCAAACTACCTGGGTATCCATTCTAGTATGAAACTACCTGGGTATCCATTCTAGTATCAAACTACCTGGGTATCCATTCTAGTATCAAACTACCTGGGTATCCATTCTAGTATCAAACTACCTGGGTATCAAACTACCTGGGTATCCATTCTAGTTTCAAACTACCTGGGTACCCATTCTAGTATCAAACTACCTGAGTATCCATTCTAGTATCAAACTACCTGGGTATCCATTCTAGTATGAAACTACCTGGGTATCCATTCTAGTATCAAACTACCTGGGTATCCATTCTCGTATCAAACTACCTGGGTATCCATTCTAGTATCAAACTACCTGGGTACACATTCTAGTATCAAACTACCTGAGTATACATTCTAGTATCAAACTACCTGGGTATCCATTCTAGTATCAAACTACCTGGGTATCCATTCTCGTATCAAACTACCTGGGTATCCATTCTAGTATCAAACTACCTGGGTATCCATTCTAGTTTCAAACTACCTGGGTATCCATTCTAGTATCAAACTACCTGGGTATCCATTCTCGTATCAAACTACCTGGGTATCCATTCTGGTCAATATCGGTGGCTCCGTGCAGCGAGTATCCAAAGCTGGGGGGCATGTAAGAGGAGGCCCACCTCCCCTCTAGGACCTGAGAAGGCACTGGGTCAGGCCCTGCAGCCCTCCCATTGTGGATATACACTAGGCCCCTGTGCTTCGGCCCGCCGTAGGGTGCAGCTATGGCAATGTCTGGAACAGAGAAACATTACAGGAAGGAAGATCATCAACAACCCTTAAATGATGGTTTGGTCATTGTCTTCAAACCAGAGGATCTCCCTGAATAGTATGAGGTAACTTTCCCCCAAAAAGCCACAAAGCTTAAAGGGGCCAGGAATTCTGGTCGGAGCATTCCCAGTTGGGCGACAGGCTTCTTTCCTCCTGAATCCAGGAGTTGTCCAACCGGGATTTCTATTAAACAACCTGTGAACTTTTGTAAAGTTTCTGTTATTTTGCTAAAGAACCAGGCACCTGTAGTTGCCTTATACCGTTGAGGCCTCATACATAACGTTAAGGACTCATAACGTTAAAGACTCATACTGTTAAGGACTCATACTGTTAAGGACTCATACAGTTGAAGCCTCAGACATACCGTTAAGGCCTCATACATACCGTTAAGGCCTCAGACATACCGTTAAGGCCTCAGACATACCGTTAAGGCTTCAGACATACCGTTAAGGCCTCAGACATACCGTTAAGGCCTCAGACATACCGTTAAGGACTCATACATACCGTTAAGGACTCATACATACCGTTAAGGACTCATACATACCGTTAAGGCCTCAGACATACCGTTAAGGCTTCAGACATACCATTAAGGCCTCAGACATACCGTTAAGGACTCATACATACCGTTAAGGACTCATACATACCGTTAAGGACTCATACATACCGTTAAGGACTCATACATACCGTTAAGGCCTCAGACATACCGTTAAGGCTTCAGACATACCGTTAAGGCTTCAGACATTCCGTTAAGGCCTCATACATACCGTTAAGGACTCATAACGTTAAAGACTCATACTGTTAAGGACTCATACTGTTAAGGACTCATACAGTTGAAGCCTCAGACATACCGTTAAGGCCTCATACATACCGTTAAGGCCTCAGACATACCGTTAAGGCCTCAGACATACCGTTAAGGCTTCAGACATACCGTTAAGGCCTCAGACATACCGTTAAGGCCTCAGACATACCGTTAAGGACTCATACATACCGTTAAGGACTCATACATACCGTTAAGGACTCATACATACCGTTAAGGCCTCAGACATACCGTTAAGGCTTCAGACATACCATTAAGGCCTCAGACATACCGTTAAGGACTCATACATACCGTTAAGGACTCATACATACCGTTAAGGACTCATACATACCGTTAAGGACTCATACATACCGTTAAGGCCTCAGACATACCGTTAAGGCTTCAGACATACCGTTAAGGCTTCAGACATTCCGTTAAGGCCTCATACATACCGTTAAGGACTCATACATTCCGTTAAGGCCTCATACATACCGTTAAGGACTCATACATACCGTTAAGGCCTCATACATACCGTTAAGGCCTCATACATACCGTTAAGGACTCATACATACCGTTAAGGCCTCATACATACCGTTAAGGCCTCAGACATACCGTTAAGGCCTCAGACATACCGTTAAGGCTTCAGACATTCCGTTAAGGCCTCAGACATACCGTTAAGGACTCATACATACCGTTAAGGCCTCATACATAACGTTAAAACCTCATACATACCGTTAAGGACTCATACATACCGTTAAGGCCTCAGACATACCGTTAAGGCTTCAGACATTCCGTTAAGGCCTCAGACATACCGTTAAGGCTTCAGACATACCGTTAAGGCCTCAGACATACCGTTAAGGCCTCAGACATACCGTTAAGGACTCATACATACCGTTGAGAACTCATACATACCGTTGATAACTCATACATACCATTAAGACCTCATACATACCGTTAAGGTCTCATACCGTTAAGGCCTCATTCATACCGTTAAAACCTCATACATACCGTTGAGAACTCATACATACCGTTGAAGCCATCCATATCCAGGTCCCCCAGGGTGGCGATAGAACTGCCGAAGCGTGAGTAGATCTCTGTCCCACTCAGTGTGATGGGTGTGTTGAAGGAGAAGCCTCCTTTCCCCAGGAACACAGACACCTGACCCACCTCCCTTAGCTTCCCATCACTACCACGGTCCATGAACAGAGGGGCCCCTACAAACAGATCCACCAGTCTGAGGAGAGACAGTCAGGTCCATAAATATTTGGTTATTGACCAAGTTATTGTTATTTTAGCTGTCTATCACAGCATATTGGAGTTGAAATTAAATAATGAATTTAATTTGAGGGTCTTTACATCCACATCGGGTGAACGGTGCAGGAATTACAGCACATTTTTATATATGGGCCCCCCCATTGTTAAGGGACCAAAAGTAATTGGACAATTGTCTGCTCAGCTGCTCCATGGCCAGGTGTGTTATTCCCTCATTAGTTCATTAACAGGTAAGCAGATAAAAGGTCTAGAGTTGATTTGAAGTGTGGCATTTGGAATCCGTTGCTGTTAACCCTCAAAATGAAGTCAAAAGAGCTGTTACTGCCAGTGAAGGCATCATTAGGCTGACAAATATTTTTAAAAACAACATCAGAACGATAGTAAAAAATAAAAAAAACACGAGGTGTGGCCAAATCAACTATTTGGTACATTCCTAAAAAGACAGAACGCACTGGTGAGCTCAGGAACACCAAAAGGCCAGGAAGACCAGGGTGGATGACATAATAATTCTTTCCCTGGTGAATAAAAACCCCTTTTCACGACAGTGGTCCAGATCAATAACACCCTCCAGGAGGCAGGAGTATCTGTGTCAGTCAAGAGCCCACTTCACCAGAGTAAATACAGACGGTTTAACCACAAGATGTAAACCACTGGTAAATCTCAAAAACAGGAATTAGACAGATTAGAGTTTGCACCCAAACAACAATCTAAAAAAAAAAAAGCCTGTACAGTTCTGGAATAACATCCTATGGGCAGATGAGACGAAGATCGACTTGTCCCAGAATGATGGGAAGAGAAGAGTATGGAGAAGGGAAGGAACCACCTCATCTGTGAATCACGGTGGAGGTTTTCTTTTTTTAATTATTTAATTTAAATCTTTATTTAACGAGGCAAGTCAGTTAAGAACAAATTATTATTTACAATGACGGCCTACCACTGGCAAAACCCGGACGACGCTGGGTGCCAATTGTGCGCCGCCCTACGGGACTCCCAAACACGGCCGGTTGTGATACAGCCTGGAATCGAACCACGGTCTGTAGTGATGCCTCTAGCACTGAGATGCAGTGCCTTAGAACCGCTGTGCCACTCGGGAGGTGGTGTTATGGCGTGGGCATGTATGGCTGTCAACGAAACTGGTTCCCTTGTATTTAGTGATGATGTGACTGTTGACAGAAGCAGCAGGATTGAATTCTGAAGTGTTTGTTATCTGCTCAGATTCAGCCAAATGCTTCAAAACCTATTGGACGATGCGCTTCACAGTGCAAATGAACAATGACCCGAAGCAATACTGCGAAAGCAACCCAATATTTTTTTTTTTTTTTTTTTAAGGCAAACAAGTGTAATGTTCTGCAACGGCCAAGTCAATCACCTGACCTGAATCCAATTGAGCATTTCGCTTTGCTGAAGGCAGAACACCCCAAGAACAAGCAAGAACTGAAGGCCGCTGCAGTAAAGCCCTGGCAGAGCATCACCAGGGAAGAAACGCAGCTTCAGGCAGTCATCGACTGCAAAGGATTTGCAACCAAGTATCAAAATTCATAATTTAATTTATGCTTATGTTAGTTTGTCCAATTACTTTTGAGTCCCTAAATGTTAAAAAAATAAATAATAATAATTGGCTTGGTTTCACACACTTACTGTAGATTCAGCCTAGTATTGGACTAAGAAACATGTTCAATGGAGACCCTCCATTGAAACTGCATTGTAGTCCAGGAGTAAGGTTTTAGTTTATGCTCGGGAAACCCACCCTTCATTCTGTTACAATTTTTTGGGGGTTTAATATTCCCTAATGTTAAAGGGATCTATTACCCTGTAAATTATATAACCCAGGGGTTCTCAAAGTGGGATACGACACCATATGAAACATATTTTGGCCAAGGGATCTGTGGAATATGTTTAGAGGGTGTAAAACAATACAATATAATATTATTTGCCTACACATGTTTTTGTTCCTGGGTAACTTGTGCCTGGGGGGCTCACAGGGGTATTGGTACCCACCAATTCTACATTTTTTGACTCAATACTACTTGTTTTCCAACCAAAACTTTTTGTTTGATTAATTTTTTACATAAATACACTAATTTAAGCTTTTTTTTCTGGCAAAACATGTGGCAGGATATTAACTTTAAAGCTGCAACAACAACAACAAAATCAGTCCCATGACAAACTGTGTAAAATTGCAGGAAATTAGCTTGAAAACTGCAATATGTTAATCTCCCATGCCAAAGAGGCAGGCCTTTAAAAATGTCCCTTTCCAGAGCCCGAGACATGTTTCATCCAGCCCTACATTGCTGAACTCATAGTAAAACTCCTTGTATTCTATGTGAATCCCACTCAAGTTGTGTTCTGAATTTGCTGTCACAAAAGGGGTCCACAAAAGTGCCGCAAAAAAAAAAAAAAAAAAAGTTTGAGAACTTCTGAAATAAACTACAATTTTTTTTTTTGCCAAGATATTCAACTGCATCTGAAAACAGTCAGGAGTCTGGTGAGGATGTGTCATTACCCATATACGGTCACGCCTGCGTCTTCATCTGGAGATTAATTAGCGAGCTCTGCTACAGGATGAGAACATCTATCGCCTTGAGCTGATAGATTTTTAGTTTGTATAAAGTCAGGCCCTCTATTTATACCATTAACAAACATGCTCCAGGAGCAACCCCGTGTTGACTAGAACACCAAGAAAACAAACACAACAAATAAACAAAACTACCTGAACTTGTCCAATAAAAAAACACTTGTTGTCCTTTTGCACCAATGAACACGACCTTGGATAGACTGTAAAGAGGTCACAACCTACTAAGATAGAGCCCAGGTCCCAAATGGTAACCTATGCCCTATGTAGTGCACTATTTCTGACCAGGGTCAATAGGGCTCAGCCCTACATAGTGCACTACTTTTCACCAGGGTAAATAAGGCTCTGCCCTATGTAGTGCACTACTTTCACCAGGGTCAATAGGGCTCTGCCCTATGTAGTGCACTATATAATGGATTAGGGTGACCTTTGGGACATGGCAGTAAGTGTACCCATCATTACTTACCCAT
Source organism: Oncorhynchus mykiss (assembly GCF_057628025.1). NCBI lineage: Eukaryota > Metazoa > Chordata > Actinopteri > Salmoniformes > Salmonidae > Oncorhynchus > Oncorhynchus mykiss. The sequence goes on along the minus strand of NC_143043.1, from coordinate 53,039,939 downwards.
CGTTATTGATGTCGGTCGCTGCCACAGAATGGCCGAAGTAGGCAGCCATCTGAGGAGACAGGGAGAAATACAATGTATTTAACCATCACCCCACAGAGACCAACACGGTGCTGAATAAGGTTTACTACAGAGACCAACACGGTGCTGAATAAGGTTTACTACAGAGACCAACACGGTGCTGAATAAGGTTTACTACAGAGACCAACACGGTGCTGAATAAGGTTTACTACAGAGACCAACACGGTGCTGAATAAGGTTTACTACAGAGACCAACACGGTGCTGAATAAGGTTTACTACAGAGACCAACACGGTGCTGAATAAGGTTTACTACAGAGACCAACACGGTGCTGAATAAGGTTTACTACAGAGACCAACACGGTGCTGAATAAGGTTTACTACAGAGACCAATACGGTGCTGAATAAGGTTTACTACAGAGACCAATACGGTGCTGAATAAGGTTTACTACAGAGACCAATACGGTGCTGAATAAGGTTTACTACAGAGACCAACACGGTGCTGAATAAGGTTTACTACAGAGACCAACACAGTGCTGAATAAGGTTTACTACAGAGACCAACACGGTGCTGAATAAGGTTTACTAAAGACACCAATACGGTGCTGAATAAGGTTTACTACAGAGACCAATACGGTGCTGAATAAGGTTTACTACAGAGACCAATACGGTGCTGAATAAGGTTTACTACAGAGACCAACACGGTGCTGAATAAGGTTTACTACAGAGACCAATACGGTGCTGAATAAGGTTTACTACAGAGACCAATACGGTGCTGAATAAGGTTTACTACAGAGACCAACACGGTGCTGAATAAGGTTTACTACAGAGACCAATACGGTGCTGAATAAGGTTTACTACAGAGACCAACACGGTGCTGAATAAGGTTTACTACAGAGAACAATACGGTGCTGAATAAGGTTTACTACAGAGACCAACACGGTGCTGAATAAGGTTTACTACAGAGACCAATACGGTGCTGAATAAGGTTTACTACAGAGACCAATACGGTGCTGAATAAGGTTTACTACAGAGACCAATACGGTGCTGAATAAGGTTTACTACAGAGACCAACACGGTGCTGAATAAGGTTTACTACAGAGAACAATACGGTGCTGAATAAGGTTTACTACAGAGACCAACACGGTGCTGAATAAGGTTTACTACAGAGACCAACACGGTGCTGAATAAGGTTTACTACAGAGACCAACACGGTGCTGAATAAGGTTTACTACAGAGACCAATACGGTGCTGAATAAGGTTTACTACAGAGACCAACACGGTGCTGAATAAGGTTTACTACAGAGACCAATACGGTGCTGAATAAGGTTTACTACAGAGACCAATACGGTGCTGAATAAGGTTTACTACAGAGACCAACACGGTGCTGAATAAGGTTTACTACAGAGACCAACACGGTGCTGAATAAGGTTTACTACAGAGACCAACACGGTGCTGAATAAGGTTTACTACAGAGACCAACACGGTGCTGAATAAGGTTTACTACAGAGACCAACACGGTGCTGAATAAGGTTTACTACAGAGACCAACACGGTGCTGAATAAGGTTTACTACAGAGACCAACACTCCCTGTCTCTGATGTCCTGTCTCTGCGTGGACCGTAACAGACTCCCTGTCTCTGTGTGGACCGTAACAAACTCCCTGTCTCTGTGTGGACCGTAACAGATGCCCTGTCTCTGTGTGGACCGTAACAGACGCCCTGTCTCTGTGTGGACCGTAACAGATGCCCTGTCTCTGTGTGGACCGTAACAGACTCCCTGTCTCTGTGTGGACCGTAACAGACTCCCTGTCTCTGTGTGGACCGTTACAGATGCCCTGTCTCTGTGTGGACCGTAACGGATGCCCTGTCTCTGTGTGGACCGTAACGGATGCCCTGTCTCTGTGTGGACCGTAACAGATGCCCTGTCTCTGTGTGGACCGTAACAGACTCCCTGTCTCTGTGTGGACCGTAACAGATGCCCTGTCTCTGTGTGGACCGTAACAGACTCCCTGTCTCTGTGTGGACCGTAACAGATGCCCTGTCTCTGTGTGGACCGTAACAGACTCCCTGTCTCTGTGTGGACCGTAACGGATGCCCTGTCTCTGTGTGGACCGTAACGGAGATTCCAAGAGGAACCCTCAAAACAAATCATATTAATTATGTCAACATTTCTTTCATCCTTCCGGCTCAGAGTCGGTATGCACGCACGCACAGTTTCATGTAAAACCCCTACCATCTCATACCGTACCTGTGTTCCTGTGAAGTTCAGGACAGACTGCATATTCCTCCCATTGAAGATGTTCACCTACATGGCAAGACAACATAACTGACTCGGTTTTTCGTTTTTTCACCCACAATGACTGACACAGTGACATAATAATAGTTAGCCTAGTCGATCTAGTCTGTGTGTGTTTTAGCCATGGCAATAATAGTTGTCTATAGCACACACAGCACAGATGCAGTAAAGAGATAAATTGAACTGACCAAAACAATGGAAATGCCATGGCAACGCCCGCCCCCCCCCCCCCCCTTAAAACATTTTCCTACATTTAAGCTATTGTTTAAATGTGTATTTCACACTATTTGGGGTAAACATCAGAGTGTAATGCTTGTATGGATGTCAACCCCGACACATGTTTATGTCATCGCCACTAATCAACTTATATTTCAAAATGGCTACAAGTACCACCACCAATTTCTTTATGGCTAGCTATGCTACCAGCTTACACGAACAGAAGTTAGCGTTTAGCAGATATTTTTTTATAAACTGAAAATAACTATTTCTAAATATTAGTCAGCGAAAACAGAGAAATAGATCTAAATTTGGATTTTAGTAACCACATTGTGGGCCTGTTAGAACACGAAAAATCGAATATGATGAATATGAAGAATTTTTGAATGTGCTCCAATGGAGTCCTTGTTCTTCCCTCACGGTATGTTGACCTCTTTAACACATGTATAGTACAGCTCTCAAAAATATTTTAGCTCAATGATGGGAAAGCATTCAGACCCCTTCACTTTGTAGCAAATGTATATAATTAAAAAAATATATATAAAAAAACAGAAATATCACATTTACATAAGTATTCAAACCCTTTACTCAGTACTTTGTTGAAGCATCCTTGGGCAGCGATTACAGCCTCGAGTCTTCTTGGGTATGACGCTACAAGCTTCGTACACCTGTATTTGGGGAGTTTCTCCCATTCTTCTCTGCAGATCCTCTCAAGCTCTGTCAGGTTGGATGGGGAGCGTTGCTGCACAGCTATTTTCATGTCTCTCCAGAGATGTTCGATCGGGTTCAAGTCCGGGCTCTGGCTGGGCCACTTAAGGACTTTCAGAGACTTGTCCCGAAGCCACTCCTGCGTTGTCTTAGCTGAGTGCTTAAGGTTGTTGTCCTGTTGGAAGGTGAACCTTCACTCCAGGCTGAGGTCCTTAGCGCTGTAGGGCAGTTTTCATCAAGGATCTCTCTGTACTTTGCTCTCTTCATCTTTCAATCTCCTTACTAGTCTCCCAGTCCCTGCCACTGAAAAACATCCCCACAGCATGACGCTGCCACCACCATGCTTCACCGTAGGGATGGTTCCAGGTTTCCTCCAGATGTGACGCTTGGCATTTCGGCCCAAGAGTTAAATCTTGTTTCTCATGGTCTGAGAGTCTTTAGATGCCAAGCGGGCTGTCATGTGCATTCAACTGAGGAGTGGCTTCCGTCTGGCCACTCTATCATAAAGGCCTGATTGGTGGAGTGCTGCAGAGATGGTTGTCCTTCTGGAAGGTTCTTCCATTTCCACAGAGGAACTCTGGAGCTCTGTCAAGGTAATTATTAGGTTCTTGGTCACCTCCCTGACCAAGGCCCTTCTCCCCAGATTGATCAGTTTGGCCGGGTGGCCAGCTCTAGGAAGAGTCTTTGTGGTTCCAAAATTCTTCCATTTAAGAATGATGGAGGCCACTGTGTTCTTGGGGTCCTTCTTGGGGTCCTTCAATGCTGGTACCCTTCCCCAGATCTGTGTCTCAACACAATCCTGTCTCGAAGCTCTACGGACAATTCCCTCGACCTCAAGGCTTGGTTTTTGCTCTGGCATGCACTGTCAACTGTAGGACCTAATATAGACAGGCGTGTGCCTTTCCAAATCATGTCCAATCAATAGAATTTACCACAGGTGGACCCCAGTCAAGTTATAAAAACATCTCAAGTATGATCATTGGGGTATTGAGCATAGATTGAAGATATTTTTTTTTACTTAAACCATTTTAAAATAAAACACAACAAAATGTGGAAAAAGTTAAGGGGTCTGAATACTTTCTGAATGCACCGTAAATAAAGGTTAATCTCTCGTTGACAGACTACGTAGATATTGAGCATTTGACAAAAAATACACACAATTTTGGTTCTGGGTTAACCAAGATTAAATGAAAGCTAAATAATTGTTGTATACAAAATGAGCTCATAATACTTACATAGCCCAGAGCTTTGTCTCCCCTGGGTACCCCGGTAATGTAATCTGTACAACAGAAGAGAAATAACAGAAATAATGTTAAAACTAGATCACCATTGAACTGTTCTATATAGAATGTTAGAATGAGATCACCATTGAACTGTTCTATATAGAATGTTAAAACTAGATCACCATTAAACTGTTCTATACAGAATGTTAGAATGAGATCACCATTGAACTGTTCTATATAGAATGTTGAAACTAGATCACCATTGAACTGTTCTATATAGAATGTTAAAACTAGATCACCATTGAACTGTTCTATACAGAATGTTAGAATGAGATCACCATTGAACTGTTCTATATAGAATGTTAAAACTAGATCACCATTGAACTGTTCTATATAGAATGTTAAAACTAGATCACCATTAAACTGTTCTATATAGAATGTTAAAACTAGATCACCATTAAACTGTTCTATATAGAATGTTAAAACCAGATCACCATTGAACTGTTCTATACAGAATGTTAAAACCAGATCACCATTGAACTGTTCTATACAGAATGTTAAAACCAGACCACCATTGAACTGTTCTATATAGAATGTTAGAATGAGATCACCATTGAACTGTTCTATATAGAATGTTAAAACCAGATCACCATTGAACTGTTCTATATAGAATGTTAGAATGAGATCACCATTGAACTGTTCTATATAGAATGTTAAAACCAGATCACCATTGAACTGTTCTATATAGAATGTTAAAACTAGATCACCATTGAACTGTTCTATATAGAATGTTAAAACTAGATCACCATTGAACTGTTCTATACAGAATGTTAAAACCAGACCACCATTGAACTGTTCTATATAGAATGTTAGAATGAGATCACCATTGAACTGTTCTATATAGAATGTTAAAACCAGATCACCATTGAACTGTTCTATATAGAATGTTAGAATGAGATCACCATTGAACTGTTCTATATAGAATGTTAAAACCAGATCACCATTGAACTGTTCTATATAGAATGTTAAAACTAGATCACCATTGAACTGTTCTATATAGAATGTTAAAACTAGATCACCATTGAACTGTTCTATACAGAATGTTAGAATGAGATCACCATTGAACTGTTCTATATAGAATGTTAAAACTAGATCACCATTGAACTGTTCTATATAGAATGTTAAAACTAGATCACCATTAAACTGTTCTATATAGAATGTTAAAACTAGATCACCATTAAACTGTTCTATATAGAATGTTAAAACTAGATCACCATTGAACTGTTCTATATAGAATGTTAGAATGAGATCACCATTGAACTGTTCTATATAGAATGTTAAAACTAGATCACCATTGAACTGTTCTATATAGAATGTTGAAACTAGATCACCATTGAACTGTTCTATATAGAATGTTAAAACTAGATCACCATTGAACTGTTCTATACAGAATGTTAGAATGAGATCACCATTGAACTGTTCTATATAGAATGTTAAAACTAGATCACCATTGAACTGTTCTATATAGAATGTTAAAACTAGATCACCATTGAACTGTTCTATATAGAATGTTAAAACTAGATCACCATTGAACTGTTCTATACAGAATGTTAGAATGAGATCACCATTGAACTGTTCTATATAGAATGTTAAAACTAGATCACCATTGAACTGTTCTATATAGAATGTTAAAACTAGATCACCATTAAACTGTTCTATATAGAATGTTAAAACTAGATCACCATTAAACTGTTCTATATAGAATGTTAAAACTAGATCACCATTGAACTGTTCTATATAGAATGTTAGAATGAGATCACCATTGAACTGTTCTATATAGAATGTTAAAACTAGATCACCATTGAACTGTTCTATATAGAATGTTAGAATGAGATCACCATTGAACTGTTCTATATAGAATGTTAAAACTAGATCACCATTAAACTGTTCTATACAGAATGTTAGAATGAGATCACCATTGAACTGTTCTATATAGAATGTTGAAACTAGATCACCATTGAACTGTTCTATATAGAATGTTAAAACTAGATCACCATTGAACTGTTCTATATAGAATGTTAAAAATAGATCACCATTGAACTGTTCTATATAGAATGTTAAAACTAGATCACCATTGAACTGTTCTATATAGAATGTTAAAACTAGATCACCATTGAACTGTTCTATATAGAATGTTAAAACTAGATCACCATTGAACTGTTCTATACAGAATGTTAGAATGAGATCACCATTGAACTGTTCTATATAGAATGTTAAAACTAGATCACCATTGAACTGTTCTATATAGAATGTTAAAACTAGATCACCATTAAACTGTTCTATATAGAATGTTAAAACTAGATCACCATTAAACTGTTCTATATAGAATGTTAAAACCAGATCACCATTGAACTGTTCTATATAGAATGTTAGAATGAGATCACCATTGAACTGTTCTATATAGAATGTTAAAACCAGATCACCATTGAACTGTTCTATATAGAATGTTAGAATGAGATCACCATTGAACTGTTCTATATAGAATGTTAAAACCAGATCACCATTGAACTGTTCTATATAGAATGTTAAAAATAGATCACCATTGAACTGTTCTATATAGAATGTTAGAATGAGATCACCATTAAACTGTTCTATACAGAATGTTATAATGAGATCACCATGGAACTGTTCTATATAGAATGTTAAAACTAGATCACCATTGAACTATTCTATATAGAATGTTAGAATGAGATAGATCACCATTGAACTGTTCTATATAGAATGTTAGAATGAGATCACCATTGAGCTGTTCCATTCTGGAACCTTAAGTATCACGCACAGAACTAAGACATTCCAAGAACACATTACTGTACCAAACCCAGAGATTACAGTATGGAGCATCCCACTTTTACAAAGTGACAAAATAACATGAGTAGGTGAAAGGCCATGTACGCAGTCCTAAACAGAGGAAGGAGTGTTGATGGAGACAGAAGAGACATCAGTAGACGGGAACAGTTTGATGGCCAAAACTTACCATCTTCTCCATCAGCATTGAAGTCACCGACAGTCACAGAATAACCTGGAAGTAAACATACAATAAATACCTAATAAGCCAGAAGACATGGTGCCAGCGGAGTAGAGAACTGTTGACGTACTGCATTCTACAACAACAGACCATGCACAGTTTAACAACATTGCTAAATCCTCTGCCACAAAACCCTAAGAGCTCATTAAACTCTTTAACGATAGTTATGAGCCTCGTACAGAGCCAAAACAAGAGCTTCAACACCACTTGAGAACATGCTAATCAAAGTAAGCAAACATATATTTAACCAGAAAATGAATATGTCCCACATGGCACTCTATTCCCTACGGGCCCTGGTCAACAGTAGAGCACTATAGAGGGAATAGGGGGCCGTTTGGGACTCAGGACAACAGGACTTACCTAAATAGCTGTCATCGTACTGAGCGCTGGCAGACTTAGTGGTCAGCTGGTTACTGTAAGGAGTGTAGTATTGTCTATTGAACCTGGTGATGATCTCAGAGATATCATCACTTATCAGCTGACCTGTAGAAATAACATACAGCGTCATACATTATTTATTTATTTTTTACCTTTATTTAACTAGGCAAGTCAGTTAAGAACAAATTCTTATTTACAATGACGGCCTAGGAACAGTGGGTTAACTGGCCTAGGAACAGTGGGTTAACTGGTCTAGGAACAGTGGGTTAACTGGTCTAGGAACAGTGGGTTAACTGCCTTGTTCAGGGGCAGAATGACAGATTTGTACCTTGTCAGCTCGGGTATTTGAACTTGCAACCTTTCGGGTTACTAGTCCAACGCTCTAACCACTAGGCTACCCTGCCGCCCCACATATCACCTTATGTTATTAATAACATACAGCGTCGTACATATCACCTTATGTTATTAATAACATGTTATTAATAACATAAGGGCTTCAGCTCCTTAATGACAAAATGTTATTGAAAAAGCAGGGTCAGAGGGTGAGAGAGGGTAACATGTTATTAATAACATCAGGGCTTCTACTCCTTAATGACAAAATGTTCAGGGTCAGAGGGTGAGAGAGGGTAACATGTTATTAATAACATCAGGGCTTCTACTCCTTAATGACAAAATGTTAGTGAAAAAGCAGGGTCAGAGGGTGAGAGAGGGTAACATGTTATTAATAACATCAGGGCTTCTACTCCTTAATGACAAAATGTTCAGGGTCAGAGGGTGAGAGAGGGTAACATGTTATTAATAACATCAGGGCTTCTACTCCTTAATAATGACAAAATGTTCAGGGTCAGAGGGTGAGAGAGGGTTTGTGTAGCCTAATTTGTTTTGGTCTAAATTGTGCTTCTGATTACATTTTTCACAAAAAAATGCTTCAAGGTTCACAGAATGTGAGAATCTAATATAAACTGAGTGCACCAAACATTAGGAACACCTTCTACTATCGAGCTGCAGACTGGCATTGGCACCCATACAAATGTTGACCGTTTTTAAATTCCACCCCTCCCTAATCAAATTCACTCAGTGCCTACCCAGCATAGCAGCAGCCAATGAGCCGCCCCGTTAAAAACAACTTTGACAGCTTTAAAAAAGGGGCTGTATTTGCTCCTTTGACTCACAAAAGGATGTTGCGGCGAGCAGCACACCCAAAGAAAAACAACATCTCAACCTGTTCCCTGAGTCACAGAATCTGTCACAGAATTAAGAGACCAATTCTAGGGAGAGAGAATGTTTTTGTAATGTTACACGGTTGCCATGTTCTCAGAGTACAAGATATTGTCCTGGACGCATTTCGTGGGACTGTTGCTAGAACATTCCTGTGTCCAGTTACCTGAGGTTTAGGAGAAAATTCCATCAATGTCCCACCAAACATACAGAGAGCATGGCTGCTTTGTTCTCTTCTCAGAACATAAGATATTACTGTTATAGACACATTGCAAGAACATTCCTGTGTCCAGTTGTCAGGACGTCGCCTGATGGTCCCAGAGGAAACATCTTGTTACTGTGGCCCAGCCCATCAATACTCTGATTGGTCAACCACTGTTACTGTGGCCCAGCCCATCAAGGTCCTGATTGGTCAACCACTGTTACTGTGGCCCAGCCCATCAATACTCTGATTGGTCAACCACTGTTACTGTGGCCCAGCCCATCAAGGTCCTGATTGGTCAACCACTGTTACTGTGCCCCAGCCCATCAAGGCTCTGATTGGTCAACCACTGTTACTGTGGCCCAGCCCATCAAGGCTCTGATTGGTCAACCACTGTTACTGTTGCCCAGCCCATCAAGGCTCTGATTGGTCAACCACTGTTACTGTGGCCCAGCCCATCAAGACCCTGACTGGTCAACCTCTGTTAACTGTTGCCCAGCCCATCAAGACCTGATTGGTGAACCACTGATCCACATCACATCTTGTTACTGTTGCCCAGCCCATCAAGACCCTGATTGGTGAACCACTGTTACTGTGGCCCAGCCCATCAAGACCTGACTGGTCAACCACTGATCCACATCACATCTTGTTACTGTTGCCCAGCCCATCAAGGCCCTGATTGGTCAACCACTGATCCACATCACATCTTGTTACTGTTGCCCAGCCCATCAAGGTTCTGATTGGTGAACCACTGTTACTGTTGCCCAGCCCATCAAGGCTCTGATTGGTGAACAACTGTTACTGTGGCCCAGCCCATCAAGGTCCTGATTGGTCAACCACTGTTAACTGTTGCCAAGCCCATCAAGGTCCTGATTGGTGAACCTCTGTTACTGTGGCCCAGCCCATCAAGACCCTGATTGGTCAACCACTGTTAACTGTTGCCCAGCCCATCAAGGCCCTGATTGGTTGGTGAACATCTTGGTTCACGGCATTCTGATCTTCCTGCTATGTCGACATGTCCATCTCAGTTATCAGTTCAAGAGCACTTCCTCTTATCTGTGACTGTATTCATAATACAGCACTTCCTCTTATCTGTGACTGTATTCATGATGCAGCACTTCCTCTTATCTGTGACTGTATTCATGATGCAGCACTTCCTCTTATCTGTGACTGTATTCATGATGCAACACTTCCTCTTATCTGTGACTGTATTCATGATGCAGCACTTCCTCTTATCTGTGACTGTATTCATGTATTCATGATGCACCACTTCCTCTTATCTGTGACTGTATTCATGTATTCATGATGCAGCACTTCCTCTTATCTGTGACTGTATTCATGATGCAGCACTTCCTCTTATCTGTGACTGTATTCATGATGCAGCACTTCCTCTTATCTGTGACTGTATTCATGTATTCATGATGCACCACTTCCTCTTATCTGTGACTGTATTCATGTATTCATGATGCAGCACTTCCTCTTATCTGTGACTGTATTCATGATGCAGCACTTCCTCTTATCTGTGACTGTATTCATGTATTCATGATGCACCACTTCCTCTTATCTGTGACTGTATTCATGATGCACCACTTCCTCTTATCTGTGACTGTATTCATGATGCACCACTTCCTCTTATCTGTGACTGTATTCATGATGCAGCACTTCCTCTTATCTGTGACTGTATTCATGATGCAGCACTTCCTCTTATCTGTGACTGTATTCATGATGCAGCACTTCCTCTTATCTGTGACTGTATTCATGATGCAGCACTTCCTCTTATCTGTGACTGTATTCATGATGCAGCACTTCCTCTTATCTGGACTGTATTCATGATGCAGCACTTCCTCTTATCTGGACTGTATTCATGATGCAGCACTTCCTCTTATCTGTGACTATATTCATGATGCACCACTTCCTCTTATCTGTGACTGTATTCATGATGCAGCACTTCCTCTTATCTGTGACTGTATTCATGATGCAGCACTTCCTCTTATCTGTGACTGTATTCATGATGCAGCACTTCCTCTTATCTGTGACTGTATTCATGATGCACCACTTCCTCTTATCTGTGACTGTATTCATGATGCAGCACTTCCTCTTATCTGTGACTGTATTCATGATGCAGCACTTCCTCTTATCTGTGACTATATTCATGATGCACCACTTCCTCTTATCTGTGACTGTATTCATGATGCAGCACTTCCTCTTATCTGTGACTGTATTCATGATGCACCACTTCGTCTTATCTGTGACTGTATTCATGTATTCATGATGCAGCACTTCCTCTTATCTGTGACTGTATTCATGATGCAGCACTTCCTCTTATCTGTGACTGTATTCATGTATTTATGATGCACCACTTCCTCTTATCTGTGACTGTATTCATGATGCACCACTTCCTATTATCTGTGACTGTATTCATGATGCAGCACTTCCTCTTATCTGTGACTGTATTCATGATGCAGCACTTCCTCTTATCTGTGACTGTATTCATGATACAGCACTTCCTCTTATCTGTGACTGTATTCATGATGCAGCACTTCCTCTTATCTGTGACTGTATTCATGATACAGCACTTCCTCTAATCTGTGACTGTATTCATGATGCAGCACTTCCTCTTATCTGTGACTGTATTCATGATGCAGCACTTCCTCTTATCTGTGACTGTATTCATGATACAGCACTTCCTCTTATCTGTGACTGTATTCATGATGCAGCACTTCCTCTTATCTGTGACTGTATTCATGATGCAGCACTTCCTCTTATCTGTGACTGTATTCATGATACAGCACTTCCTCTTATCTGTGACTGTATTCATGATGCAGCACTTCCTCTTATCTGTGACTGTATTCATGATGCAGCACTTCCTCTTATCTGTGACTGTATTCATGATGCACCACTTCCTCTTATCTGTGACTGTATTCATGATGCAGCACTTCCTCTTATCTGTGACTGTATTCATGATGCAGCACTTCCTCTTATCTGTGACTGTATTCATGATGCAGCACTTCCTCTTATCTGTGACTGTATTCATGATGCAGCACTTCCTCAACCATATATGTATGTTTGGTGGGACATTGATAGAATATTCTCCTAACCCTCAGAAAACTGGACACGTGAACATTCCCATGAAACTTTTCTAGGACATTTAATATCTTAAGTTCTGAGAACATAGCAACCACATTCTTGGTAAGTTTTATTTGACATTAAGGGAATGGTCTCTGGGAAACATTCCTTGCACATCACAGGAACATTCCTATGAGACTCTTAAGGGAATGTTCTCTAAAGTTGTGGGAACGTTTGTTGCTAGCTGGGCAGTCACTCCTGCAAGCCAGTGTCATGATCTCACAGACTACCGCTCACTTGTCAGCCTAAGAGCTGCATTCACCACAGCTATTTTTAGGCAGTCAAAGTATTACTGCATTGATAACAGCCACAGTTAGGCAGTCAAAGCATTACTGCATTGACAACAGCCACTTTTAGGCAGTCAAAGCATTACTGCATTGACAACAGCCACAGTTAGGCAGTCAAAGCATAACTGCATTGACAACAGCTACAGTTAGGCAGTCAAAGTATTACTGCATTGATAACAGCCACAGTTAGGCAGTCAAAGTATTACTGCATTGACAACAGCCACAGTTAGGCAGTCAAAGTATTACTGCATTGACAACAGCCACAGTTAGGCAGTCAAAGTATTACTGCATTGATAACAGCCACTGTTAGGCAGTCAAAGTATTACTGCATTTACAACAGCTATATTTAGGCAGTCAAAGTATTACTGCATTGACAACAGCCACAGTTAGGCAGTCAAAGTATTACTGCATTGACAACAGCCACAGTTAGGCAGTCAAAGTATTACTGCATTGATAACAGCCACTGTTAGGCAGTCAAAGTATTACTGCATTGACAACAGCTACAGTTAGGCAGTCAAAGTATTACTGCATTGACAACAGCTATATTTAGGCAGTCAAAGTATTACTGCATTGACAACAGCCACAGTTAGGCAGTCAAAGTATTACTGCATTGATAACAGCCACTGTTAGGCAGTCAAAGTATTACTGCATTGACAACAGCTATATTTAGGCAGTCAAAGTATTACTGCATTGACAACAGCTATATTTAGGCAGTCAAAGTATTACTGCATTGACAACAGCTATATTTAGGCAGTCAAAGTATTACTGCATTTACAACAGCTATATTTAGGCAGTCAAAGTATTACTGCATTGACAACAGCTACAGTTAGGCAGTCAAAGTATTACTGCATTGACAACAGCTATAGTTAGGCAGTCAAAGTATTACTGCATTGACAACAGCTACAGTTAGGCAGTCAAAGTATTACTGCATTGACAACAGCCACAGTTAGGCAGTCAAAGTATTACTGCATTGACAACAGCCACAGTTAGGCAGTCAAAGTATTACTGCATTGATAACAGCCACTGTTAGGCAGTCAAAGTATTACTGCATTGACAACAGCCACAGTTAGGCAGTCAAAGTATTACTGCATTGACAACAGCCACTGTTAGGCAGTCAAAGTATTACTGCATTGACAACAGCTATATTTAGGCAGTCAAAGTATTACTGCATTTACAACAGCTATATTTAGGCAGTCAAAGTATTACTGCATTGACAACAGCTACAGTTAGGCAGTCAAAGTATTACTGCATTGACAACAGCTATAGTTAGGCAGTCAAAGTATTACTGCATTGACAACAGCTACAGTTAGGCAGTCAAAGTATTACTGCATTGACAACAGCCACAGTTAGGCAGTCAAAGTATTACTGCATTGACAACAGCCACAGTTAGGCAGTCAAAGTATTACTGCATTGATAACAGCCACTGTTAGGCAGTCAAAGTATTACTGCATTGACAACAGCCACAGTTAGGCAGTCAAAGTATTACTGCATTGACAACAGCCACTGTTAGGCAGTCAAAGTATTACTGCATTGACAACAGCTACAGTTAGGCAGTCAAAGTATTACTGCATTGACAACAGCCACAGTTAGGCAGTCAAAGTATTACTGCATTGATAACAGCCACATTTAGGCAGTCAAAGCATTACTGCATTGACAACAGCCACAGTTAGGCAGTATTTAGGCAGTCAAAGTATTACTGCATTGACAACAGCCACTGTTAGGCAGTCAAAGTATTACTGCATTGACAACAGCCACTGTTAGGCAGTCAAAGCATTACTGCATTGACAACAGCCACAGTTAGGCAGTCAAAGTATTACTGCATTGACAACAGCCACAGTTAGGCAGTCAAAGTATTACTGCATTGACAACAGCCACTGTTAGGCAGTCAAAGTATTACTGCATTGACAACAGCTATATTTAGGCAGTCAAAGTATTACTGCATTTACAACAGCTATATTTAGGCAGTCAAAGTATTACTGCATTGACAACAGCTACAGTTAGGCAGTCAAAGTATTACTGCATTGACAACAGCCACTGTTAGGCAGTCAAAGTATTACTGCATTGACAACAGCCACAGTTAGGCAGTCAAAGTATTACTGCATTGACAACAGCTACAGTTAGGCAGTCAAAGTATTACTGCATTGACAACAGCCACAGTTAGGCAGTCAAAGTATTACTGCATTGACAACAGCCACAGTTAGGCAGTCAAAGTATTACTGCATTGACAACAGCCACTGT
>NC_143043.1:52659946-52677446 GCF_057628025.1 Oncorhynchus mykiss | reverse complement strand
AGGCTGTATACAAGGAGTACCAGTACTGAGTCAATGTGCATGGGTGCGAGGTAGTGGAGGTGACTGAGTTAATATGTACAGTACCAGTCAAAAGTTTGGACACACCTACTCATTCAAGGGTTTTTCTTTATTTTTACTATTTTCTACATTGTAGAATAATAGTGAAGACATCAAAACTTTGAAATAACAAATATGGAATTATGTGTTAACCCAAAAAAATTTAAACAAATCTTTTTTTAGATTTTTAAATTCTTCAAAGTAGCCACCCTTTGCCTTGATGACAGCTTTGCACTCTAGACGAAAACCTGGTTCAGTCTTGTTTCCACCAGACCCTGGGATATGAATCCTCCTTTCAGCAGGACAATAACTTAAAACACAAGGCCAAATCTACAATGGCATTGCTTACCAAGAAAACAATTAATATTCTAGAGTGGCCGAGTTACAGTTTCGACTTAAATCAACTTGAAAATCTATAGCAAGACCTGAAAATGGTTGCCTAGCAATGATCAACAAACATTTTGAAGAATTTTGAATTTTGAAAAGAATAATGGGCAAATGTTGTACAATCCAGGTGTGGAAAGCTCTTAGAGACTTACCCAGAAAGACTCACAGCTGTAATCACTACCAAAGGTGCTTCTACAGTGAATTAACTCAGGGGTGTGAATACTTATGAAAATTATATATTTCTTTATTCCATTTTCAATATATTTGCTAAATTTTCTAAAAACATGTTTTCACTTTGTCATTATGGAGAATTGTGTGTAGATGGGGTGAAAACAATTACTTTTAATCCATTTTGATTTCAGGATTACTCAACAAAATGTTGAATAAGTCAAGGTGTATGAATACTTTCTGAAGGCAGTGTTGGTAAGCAAACAACAACAACAACCACAACTAGAACAATAACAACAGCAACACCAACATTGGCCTGCCCCCATATGATTTATGGACCTCGGAGTTGAAATTGAAAGTGTACCTCTGCAATTGCTACTGGACCCTTCACAAAGGGCTACAGCCATTGACCACTGTATAGTATATAGTATATATGTATAGTATATACAGGACCCTTCATACAGGTTAACTTACATTGTTTGTCTTGTGCCATTGCAACCTACTATGTCACATTTTTTTAAACAATTGTGTCTTAGTCACACAGTGTTTACCCATTTGTCTAGTCAATGAACACCTCAATTTGGTGTACAAAAGATTAACAAACGATTAAACAATCTTAAGGTTGAATACAATGCGTTACAAGTGTGTGTGTGTGTGTGTGTGTGTGTGTGTTCACAGGTCCATTACCTGTTTGTGAGCATGGTCATAAGAGTTAATGTGGTTGTCAAACTCCTGATGCTTGTAGTACTGCTTGTCACACAGATCACAGTAGAAGTTGGCCTTCAGGTCCTCCAAGGCCTTGGCCATGGTCGTCGTCCTCTCCTTCTCCGCGTAGTCCTGGAATAAACAACAAGGACAACACCACCTCTGTCAGGGAGGGAATCTAACTTATATCTCAACTCAAATCAAATCAAAGCGTATTGGTCACATACACATGGTTAGCAGATGTTTATGCGAGTGTATCGAAACGCTTAAAGAATTAGATTCCCTCTCTGACACTGAGTTGAGATAGAATTAGAACACCTCTCTGTCACTGAGTTCAGATGGAATTAGATTCCCTCTCTGACACTGAGTTGAGATAGAATTAGAACACCTCTCTGTCACTGAGTTGAGATAGAATTAGATTCCCTCTCTGACACTGAGTTGAGATAGAATTAGAACACCTCTCTGTCACTGAGTTGAGATAGAATTAGATTCCCTCTCTGACACTGACATTGAATTATATCTCAGCTCAGTGAAAGAGAGGGAATCTAATTCTATCTCAGCTCAGTGACAGAGAGGGATTATAATTCTATCTCAGCTCAGTGACAGAGAGGGAATCTCATTCTATCTCAGCTCAGTGACAGAGAGGGAATCTAATTATATCTCAGCTCAGTGACAGAGAGGGAATCTAATTCTATCTCAGCTCAGTGACAGAGAGGGATTATAATTCTATCTCACCTCAGTGTCAGAGGGAATCTAATTATATCTCAGCTCAGTGTCAGAGGGATTCTAATTCTATCTCAGCTCAGTGACAGATACGAGGTCTAATTCTATCTCAGCTCAGTGTCAGAGGGAATCTAATTCTATCTCAGCTCAGTGACAGATAAGAGGTCTAATTCTATCTCAGCTCAGTGTCAGAGGGAATCTAATTCTATCTCAGCTCAGTGACAGATAAGAGGTCTAATTATATCTCTGCTCAGTGTCAGAGGGAATCTAATTCTATCTCAGCTCAGTGAAGATAAGGAATCTAATTCTATCTCAGCTCAGTGTCAGAGGGATTCTAATTCTATCTCAGCTCAGTGAAAGATAAGAGGTCTAATTTAATCTCAGCTCAGCAAAACTGGTTGAAATTAAATCCTTACAAGTGGATAAAAAACAGTAGATTATAATAATGACTTTATACTCTATGGCAGTGATGTCCCTATAGAATACATTATACTGTATGGCAGTGATGTCCCTATAGAATACATTATACTCTATGGCAGTGATGTCCCTATAGAATACATTATACTCTATGGCAGTGATGTCCCTATGGAATACATTATACTGTATGGCAGTGATGTCCCTATATAATACATTGTACTCTATGGCAGTGATTTCCCTATAGAATACATTATACTGTATGGCAGTGATGTCCCTATATAATACATTATACTCTATGGCAGTGATGTCCCTATAGAATACATTATACTCTATGGCAGTGATGTCCCTATAGAATACATTATACTGTGTGGCAGTGATGTCCCTATAGAATACATTATGCTGTATGGCAGTGATGTCCCTATAGAATACATTATACTGTATGGCAGTGATTTCCCTATAGAATACATTATACTGTATGGCAGTGATGTCCCTATATAATACATTATACTGTGTGGCAGTGATGTCCCTATAGAATACATTATACTGTATGGCAGTGATGTCCCTATATAATACATTATACTCTATGGCAGTGATTTCCCTACAGAATACATTATACTGTATTGCAGTGATGTCCCTATAGAATACATTATACTGTATGGCAGTGATGTCCCTATATAATACATTATACTCTATGGCAGTGATTTCCCTATATAATACATTATACTGTATGGCAGTGATGTCCCTATAGAATACATTATACTCTATGGCAGTGATGTCCCTATAGAATACATTATACTCTATGGCAGTGATGTCCCTATAGAATACATTATACTGTGTGGCAGTGATGTCCCTATAGAATACATTATACTCTATGGCAGTGATGTCCCTATAGAATACATTATACTGCATGGCAGGGATGTCCCTATAGAATACATTATACTGCATGGCTGGGATGTCCCTATAGAATACATTATACTGCATGGCAGGGATGTCCCTATAGAATACATTATACTGTGTGGCAGTGATGTCCCTATAGAATACATTATACTGTGTGGCAGTGATGTCCCTATAGAATACATTATACTCTATGGCAGTGATGTCCCTATAGAATACATTATACTGCATGGCAGGGATGTCCCTATAGAATACATTATACTGCATGGCAGGGATGTCCCTATAGAATACATTATACTGTGTGGCAGTGATGTCCCTATAGAATACATTATACTCTATGGCAGTGATTTCCCTATATAATACATTATACTGTGTGGCAGTGATGTCCCTATAGAATACATTATACTCTATGGCAGTGATGTCCCTATATAATACATTATACTGTGTGGCAGTGATGTCCCTATAGAATACATTAATCTATATATGAATACACCACAATAGTGTTGCTACTGTGTGCGTGTCCGTGCTTGGTGTTGACCGGGGTTTTCTGACACCGTTATCCTAAGCTATACCAGAGTCAGTTAGAAACAGATGACTCTACAGGGGGGTATACTATTTACCCTCAGATTTTAATAACAGACACGTTGTTCACGTCCTCTTGATTGCAATGCATCATTTGCAAAGTGGGATGTTTTGTAGTACGTGTAGCGCCTGTTAATATAATGCTCCTTGAAAACCCCAATTCATCTGATTCACCTGGATCCCAATTTTCTCCTTTTTTGATTTTTGGTATTGAATATTGATTTTCAGCAAAACGGAGATGAGGGTAGTTTCACTGGGAGGGGGGCAGATCATATTTGAAATCTAATTTATTCAAAGGTGGCAATCTGCAGTTGTTACATCTATATTTGGACTTATAAATAATGATATGTACCCATTGATTCTTGAAGAATATAACCTATAGATAAATGCCTTATGAGCTTAGTTCAATTGTGGCACCGCATCACAAACCCAAAATAGACGCTTGTTTCACCTTGTTTGTAAACAAGGTCAATTTAAACAAACCATGGTCAAAAGTATAACGTTGATATCATGGCTGGCCAATCCTTGCATCCATATCTCTGTCTATGATTATTATTATTATTATAGAGTAGCTACATTTCATCCAGGTTCGGTCCCTGAGATTATTACCAAAGCAGTGGCTGGGATTACAGTTTGTTATTGTTTCAATTTGCGGATTGCCACTTTAATACATAGGATATCTGGAAACTTGTACATTCAAAGCTCTGTTGGATGAAGAGATGTATTAAAACTTCCAATTCCCCAAAGGTGTCCCGTTCAAACATCCCAGAGGCCAGAGAAGAAGATAGTAACATCATTCAAGCTTTGAATCTATTTACACTATAACTCGTCCTTTAGTGCCGACATGAAAACCACAATGAAGCCCTGGATAGATCCTCCTGAAAGGCGAAATCACACCGTCAACAAATATAAAAGTAAGAGCCCCAAAAAATACCCAGCGGACAATAGACCTTTTTTTTACTCATGATTTTATTTTCTGAAACGTAATTCAATGGTTGCATTTTTACACAGGTATAAGATTAGACTTCAAACAGCTATAGTTGAACCCTGAGACGAACTTTCATCGATGTTTAAAAACGCTATATAGTGCACTACTTTTGAACTGAGCCTTAACTGAGGGGCGGCAGGGTAACCTAGTGGTTAGAGCGTTGGACTAGTAACCGGAAGGTTACAAGTTCAAATCCCCCGAGCTGACAAGGTACAAATCTGTCGGTTTGCCACCTGAACAGGCAGTTAATCCACTGTTCCTAGGCTGTCATAGAAAATAATAATTTGTTCTTAGCTGACTTGCCTAGTTAAATAAAAGGTAAAATAAATAAATCAAATTAAAATGTATTCCTATATGGTGAATAGGGTGCCATATCAGACACACACTTGTTCAGGTTAAACCCTCTGCTTTTAAAATATTGAGTCATCTGTCCATTGGTACATATCTGAACTGAAGAGGCTTAGTGGTTCTATACCCGTCAATCAGTTCAGGAGGCTTAGTGGTTATTTTTTCCTCAATGAGTGCAGGACGCAAAGTGGCTCAAATTGCTGTCCAATAATATTGTCATTAATGGGGAGAGAACCCACTCAGGCCATTGTGTGGGGTCAGTCCCGACATGGACCTCACCACTTAACGCTGATATCACAGTCCATTACAGACCCAGAGAGGTGTAACAGTGTGTGTGTGTGTGTGCGTGTGCCTGTGCGTGTGTCTGTGTCTGTACGTGTGCGTGTGTGTGCCTGTGCCTGTGCCTGTACGTGTGTGTGTGTCTGTGTCTGTGCGTGTGCGTGTGTCTGTGCGTGTCTGTGCGTGTGCGTGTGTCTGTGTCTGTACGTGTGCGTGTGTGTGCCTGTGCCTGTGCCTGTGCCTGTGCCTGTGCCTGTGTGTGTGTGTGTGTCTGTGCGTGTGCGTGTGCGTGTGCGTGCGTGTGTGCGTGTGTGTGTGTGTGTGCGTGCCTGTTGTCAAGTGTTCAGATGAGCTGTGGAAAATGCCTTCTGTGGCTAAATATTATAGACTAAAACAAGTGATTCTAATTGAAACCAGTAGCAAGCAACACACTTCAACATCAACACAATTCATTATCAGCCCATGCTGAGGTATACTGTGAATCTATAAACCGAACAATTGGTCTTCATACACAGGTGGAAATAAATGTTGAATGGAAAAAGCAATGCATCGAAGGTATTCGTAACAAGTAACCCTGGATATATGTATATACATACAAATATGTGTTGATTTGTTAGGTTAGGACTGGCCTGTATCAATGCTTCATTAGAATGGTGGATCCAGGCCGCTTTGGGCTCTATATAGTTTAATGATCACATATGCAATCGTATCTTACTCTCAAGAGCTCTAATTAATTAAAATAAAAAAGTTTATATGTAAGATCAGAGAAATTAGTGGGGAAAGATAATTTTATGAAAAGATAATTTTATGAAGTTTATGCGAGTTCGAAAAAGGGAAGACATCAGTAAATCTCTAACGTGGATGTATTAACCTCAATATACTGTACCTTTCAAACACATGGGGGGCGGGGGGCGGCGGCGGGGGGGGGGGGGGGACAGAGCTTAGGCAATTAAACAACAACAAAACATGGCGCAGAGGAAGTGGTGTGAAGCTGTGAAGTCATTTACACTGCAGATAGATCCATTCACCGTTAGTGAACCAAGGCTCGGTGGGGTGCTGGGAGAGAAGCTAACCGTCTGAGCCGCTGTGCCACAGCTCTCCCCCCTTTCTCCCTCTCCTACACCTCCCCTCCACCCAGTCACTCTGCCGAGCCAGACCTCTACCCCTCTAAACCACCGAGACACGGTCCCCCCCCTTTCCACCATCCCCTTCCACCAGACACTAAATTACAAAACACAGGGGGTCTGGACTCTCAAGGGTATTCAGGCTACTTTTGTAGCAGGAAAGGAGAACGTAGCTACACAGAACATAAACTGGACAAAAATATGATCGTAAAATGTAAAGTTTTGGCCCCATGTTTCATGAGATTAAATCAAAGATCCCAGAAATGTTTGAATAAACACAAAAAGCGTATTTCTCTCAAATGTTGTGGACAAACATCCCTGTTAGTGAGCACTTTGCCAAGATAATCCACCTGACAGGTGTGGCACATCAAGAAGCTGATCAATACACAGGTGCACCTTGTGTTGGGGACAATAAAAGGACACTCTAAAATGTGCCGTTTTGTCACTCAACACAATGCCGCAGATGTCTCAAGTTTTGAGGGAGTGTGCAATTGGCGTGCCGACTGTAGGACTGCCCACTAGAGCCGTTGCCGGAGAATGTAACTCACAACTACAGAACATTTGTAACCACCAGGACCTCCACCTCCGAATTCTTCACCTGCGGGATCATCTGAGCTGTTGAAACCGACTCGAGTCGCTTATCTGCTCTTCGTCCTCGCCAGGGTCTTGACCTGACTGCATTTTGGCATCATAACCGACTTCAGTGGACAAATGCTCTCCTTCGATGGCCACTGGCATGCTGGATAAGAGTGCTCTTCATGGATGAGTCCCAGCTTTAACTGTACCGGGCAGATGGCAGACAATGTGTATGGCGTTGTGTCAGCGAGCGGTTTGCTGACGTCAACGTTGTGAACAGAGTGCCCCATGGTGGAGGTGGGGTTGTGGTATGGGCAGGCTTAAGCTACAGACAACGAACACACTTGCATTTTATCAATGGCAATATGAATGCACAGAGATACCGTGACGAGATCCTGAGGCCCATTGTCGTGCCATTCATCCTCCTCCATCACCTCACGTTTCAGCATGATAATTCACGGCCCCATGTCGCAAGGATCTGTACACAATTCCTAGAAGCTGAAAATGTCCCAGATCTTCCATGGCCTGCATACTCACCAGACATGACACACATTGAGCATGTGTGGGATGCTCTGGATCAACGTGTATGACAACGTGCAACTTCGCACAGCCAGTGAAGAGGAGTGGGACAACACTCCACAGGTCGCAATCAACAGCCTGATCAACTCTATGTGAAGGAGATGTGTTGTGCTGCATGAGGCAAACGGTGGGTCACACCAGATACTGACTGGTTTTCTGATCCACGACTCTACCTTTATTTTTTTTAAAGGTATCTGTGACCAACAGATGCATATCTGTATTCTCAGTCATGTGAAAACAATGAGATCAGGTTCTAATGAATTTATTTCAATTGACTGATTTCGTTATATGAACTGTAACAACTAAAATTGTTGTATTGTTGCATTTACACTTTTGTTCAGTGTAGAAACATCCACCACAGTTGTCTGGTTTGTTCAGTGTAGAAACATCCACCACAGTCATCTGGTTTGTTCAGTGTAGAAACATCCACCACAGTCATCTGGTTTGTTCAGTGTAGAAACATCCACCACAGTCGTCTGGTTTGTTCAGTGTAGAAACATCCACCACAGTCGTCTGGTTTGTTCAGTGTAGAAACATCCACCACAGTCATCTGGTTTGTTCAGTGTAGAAACATCCACCACAGTCGTCTGGTTTGTTCAGTGTAGAAACATCCACCACAGTCGTCTGGTTTGTTCAGTGTAGAAACATCCACCACAGTCATCTAGTATGTTCAGTGTAGAAACATCCACCACAGTCATCTAGTATGTTCAGTGTAGAAACATCCACCACAGTCATCTAGTATGTTCAGTGTAGAAACATCCACCACAGTCATCTGGTTTGTTCAGTGTAGAAACATCCACCACAGTCGTCTGGTATGTTCAGTGTAGAAACATCCACCACAGTCATCTGGTAGCCAATCTATTCACACGTTCTCTGCAGCGAGAAAAAAACACATAGCTATGCTACAGTTGTCTGGTTAGCAACACTAGGCTAGGCTAACCAACATCACATGATTTTCCCTCTGCACAGGCTAATGCTAATACACAGCTTTGTCCCATTGCAGAGCGCTATAACTAACCCAAAGGTTTCTCCCTTTGTAGAGGCTAACGCTAATACACAGGTTTGACCCTTTGCAGAGCGCTATAGCTAACCCATTGTTTTCTCCCTCTGAAGAGGCTAATGCTAATACAAACGTTCGACCCTTTGTAGAGGGCTATAGCTAACCTATAGTTTTCTCCCTCTGCAGAGGCTAATGCTAATACAAAGGTTTGTCTCTTTGCAGAGCGCTATAGCTAACCCATATGTTTCTCCCACTGCAGCTCTGAGGCTAACCCACAGGACAATGCACAGCTCCAGCCCAGCCTCTCTCTCGCCCTCTGAGAGAAGTGTATTATTATCAATCACGGTGACTGTGTTATTCCCCTGGGCTAGGAGTACAGAGAGGTCCCGAGCATGGACTATTAGACTGCAATGACACGTAATCTCACTGTTTAACCCCATCTCATTGACTAAAGCTGAGGCCAAGTGAAAATGAAAATGTTTAAGTGAACCGTTTTTATGAGGGGAAACCTTTTAGCTGATTTTCTTTAATTTTAGAACATCAAAGATGTTTATGAAGCAGACGTCCCTCACTCTCTTTTTACCCATCCCTCACTCTCCTTTTACCCATCCCTCACTCTCCTTTTACCCATCCCTCACTCTCCTTTTACCCATCCCTCACTCTCCTTTTACCCATCCCTCACTCTCCTTTTACCCATCCCTCACTCTCCTTTTACCCATCCCTCACTCTCCTTTTACCCTTCCCTCACTCTCCTTGTACCCATCCCTCACTCTCCTTTTACCCATCCCTCACTCTCATTTTACCCATCCCTCACTCTCCTTTTACCCATCCCTCACTCTCCTTTTACCCATCCCTCACTTTCCTTTTACCCATCCCTCACTCTCCTTTTACCCATCCCTCACTCTCCTTTTACCCATCCCTCACTCTCCTTTTACCCATCCCTCACTCTCCTTTTACCATCCCTCACTCTCCTTTTACTCATCCCTCACTCTCCTTTTACCCATCCCTCACTCTCCTTTTACCATCCCTCACTCTCCTTTTACCCATCCCTCACTCTCCTTTTACCCATCCCTCACTCTCCTTTTACCCATCCCTCACTCTCCTTTTACCATCCCTCACTCTCCTTTTACCCATCCCTCACTCTCCTTTTACCCATCCCTCACTCTCCTTTCATGCCTTCCCTCACTCTCCTTTTACCCTTCCCTCACTCTCCTTTTACCCATCCCTCACTCTCCTTTTACCATCCCTCACTCTCCTTTTACCCATCCCTCACTCTCCTTTCATGCCTTCCCTCACTCTCCTTTTACCCATCCCTCACTCTCCTTTCATGCCTTCCCTCACTCTCCTTTTACCCATCCCTCACTCTCCTTTTACCCATCCCTCACTCTCCTTTTACCCATCCCTCACTCTCCTTTTACCCATCCCTCACTCTCCTTTTACCCAACGTCTTTATGTCTTTATTAAAACACATCTCCAAACAGAAGTGGCACGCATGGCCTGTAGACTGGAGCTGTACAGCTAACACTGTAGCAAGAATACACTAAACAGGAAACCACTCTGCTGAAACGTGAAGGATCAACCTAGCTCTTACAGGAAGTAGGCCTACTTGGGAGTACGATAACACTATAGTTGCGCCTATATCAATCAATCAAATTCAATCAAATTTATTTTATATAGCCCTTCGTACATCAGCTGATATCTCAAAGTGCTGTACAGAAACCCAGCCTAAAACCCCAAACAGCAAGCAATGCAGGTGAAGAAGCACGGTGGCTAGGAAAAACTCCCTAGAAAGGCCAAAACCTAGGAAGAAACCTAGAGAGGAACCAGGCTATGTGGGGTGGCCAGTCCTCTTCTGGCTGTGCCGGGTGGAGATTATAACAAAACATGGTCAAGATGTTCAAATGTTCATAAATGACCAGCATGGTCGAATAATAATAAGGCAGAATAGTTGAAACTGGAGCAGCAGCACAGTCAGGTGGACTGGGGACAGCAAGGAGTCATCATGTCAGGTATTCCTGGGGCATGGTCCTAGGGCTCAGGTCCTCCGAGAGAGAGAAAGAAAGAGAGAATTAGAGAGAGCATATGTGGGATGGCCAGTCCTCTTCTGGCTGTGCCGGGTGGAGATTATAACAGAACATGGCCAAGATGTTCAAATGTTCTATACATTGATATACATTGATATACTATACATTGATCGTCACTCACATCTCTTCACTGATTGTGACGGGTAACCTCATCGCAACAGACGAGACAGACGGTATAGATCTGCTTTCAAAATCCATCTGTGTTTCGATTGATGTTGCTCCACAAAAAGGGGGGTGGGGGGGTGGGGGGGGGGGGGGGGCGGAATAAAAATATAATTGATCCTAAGAAGCCAGAGGTCGACAACCATGAGCCATAATATTGTCAAGAACATGAAGTCCTTAAATATTATGAAAACGAATAAAGATCTATATAATTCCCATTTATTCATAATTAATATTTCTAGAGCCCTTCAAAACTACATATTAGAAAATTGAAATGGAATTTCTCTCTAAACTATTATACTTTCAGGGAAACTTGCATAATTTAGCAGGAAATAGATAACTGAAATTATTAGCTTTGCAAATTGTATTCAGAAAATACTATTGTAAATTCATGTATGCTCTCCATCTCTTCGGTAAAAGTGCCCACAGGGTATTGAGTGGAAAACTCCACTTTTAAAACACCTTAAGAGATATTCCATTGCTAATCCACATGTAGACCAGGGAAAAGATCATCGAGGACATCAACCACCCGATCCACGGCCTGTTCACCCCGCTATCATCCAGAAGGACAGGTCCGAACAGATGCATCAAAGGTGGGACCGAGAGACTGAAAAACAGCTTCTATCTCAGGGCCATCAGACTGTTAAATAGCCATCACTAACATAGAATGGCTGCCGCCTACACGGAGACTCAATCACTGGCCACTTTAATAAATGGACCACTAGTCACTTTAAACAATGTCACTTTAAATAATGCCACTTTAATAATGTTTACATATCTTACATTGATCACATCATATGGCTACTGTATTTTATACCATCTATTGCACCTTGCCGCTCGGCCATCGCTCATCCATATATTTATATGTAATAGCACATTAGAGGCTGCTGCCCTGACTTGAAATCACTGGCCACTTTACAAAACGGACCACTAGTCACTTACACACATAGTGTGTACATATTTTACATTACTCGTCTCATATGTGTGTACTGTATGCTATTCTACTGTATCTTAGCCTATGCCACTCTGACATCGCTCGTCCATATATGTATATATTCTTACTTCCATTCCTTTACTTATGTTTGTGTGTATTGGGTATGCGTTGTGATATTGTCAGATAGTACTTATCACTGCACTGTCGGAGCTAGAAACACAAGCATTTCGCTACACACCCGCAATAACATCTGCTAAACACAGGTATAAATAAAAATGTATTAAAATGCCATTTGATTTGAACCTAGAAGAAAGATCTACTTAGTTCCAAGTGTTTTCATTACATATTAAACAGTCTGGTTCCTTTATATTTCCAATAACTTGTGCAGTGATTTTTTTTTTATGTTGACATAAAAAATACAAAAAAAATGGATTCAACCATTACCTGCTGCAATGCATTTCCATGGAACTGTCTTGTGTTGATCACAAACAGCTGAACGTAACGACGTCATACCAAAAAAAGATTCAACATTCCCGAAAAAAAAAAAAAAACTAGTGTCAATTAGGCAAATTGCTCATTAAATAAATTGGTGACAGCCTGTAATACCCTCCCACCTTTTTCATGTCTCAGGTAGCCCGCAAGAGCCAGCATGGGGATGGAATGCCCCAAAAAAATTACTAATATTTCAGTCATAATTCTCATACGCTAACGTATCGCCAAAAGGTCCGTTCCCGTTTCCGTGGGTAAACTTGCACTCCTTGAAGATCTGATATAATTGGATGGTGAAACTTACATGCAGCCAACCGGAGAAGCAATGTGAAGCCATTCAGGCATTCTTGAAAGTCAGGACAATCCTTGTCCTGCAAATATATATATTTTTATTCTTAAATAAGTATATATAGCAAGTAGTAGGCGTTTAAAATGAAATACAGAGTGGAGTTTTATAGTTACGTGACGACATCCCCTGCACCCCGTACTTTCAAAATTATTTGGCAGTCAGTTTCCATCATAATTTGTCGCAAATAAGAACGTTTTACACTTAAATAATGTCACCCCCTGTCAAACAGAGGTGATGTTGATTTTCAGAATATTTCCCCTACGGCTGACGTTTCCAGTGTGTTTTTTTTATTTATTATAATTTTTTTTTTATTAGAATAATCCTGGGTCAATGGAAACCTGCCTAGTGACTCAAAACAGTCTGGGACTTGACTGGTACTGTTATACATTAAATAGCATTTAAAGTCTGGAGTTTCCACAAAGCTCCTTGGATCTGGATCCTCAGAGGCCTATCTGATCTAACTACATCAAGACGTTTCTCATCTGGAGTTACCAGTCATACAGACTGCATAATATGGAAAGTTACGTACTACAACAAACTTGGAAGCTATATTGTTTCCTTGAACAACAAGACCCCTATGGTCAAAGGTTTTAGGACAACTGCTCATTCATTTAACACTTACTACATAACAGTTACTACATAATTCCACATGTGTTATTTCATAGTTTTTATGGCTTCACTATTATTCTACAATGTAGAAAATAGTTAAAAATAAAGAAAAAACAATGAATGAGTTAAAACGTTTGCCCAGTATATAGGGTATTGCAGGTAGAACATTATATACTGAGTCGACATGCTCTTGAACAAATCCTCAAGCGGCGTTTTGCTGTTGCACCTTGGTCTACAGATATAGAATGACACCTTGGGCTACAGATACAAAATAACACCTTGGACTACAGCTACAGAATGACACCTTGGACTACAGCTACAGAATGACACCTTGGACTTCAGATACAGAATGACACCTTGGACTACAGATACAGAATGACACCTTGGACTACAGATACAGAATGACACCTGGGACTACACCTTTAGAATGACACCTTGGACTACAGATACAGAATGACACCTTGGACTACAGATACAGAATGACACCTTGGACTACAGATACAGAATGACACCTTGGACTACAGATACAAAATGACACCTGGGACTACAGATACAGAATGACACCTTGGACTACAGATACAGAATTACACCTGGGACTACACCTTTAGAATGACACCTTGGACTACAGATACAGAATGATCCGCAGCTTTAGATTGACAAACTGGCTGATACTACCTTAATGATGACATGTTATTCCTGACAAAAGGCTGGAAGGGGAAAGGAGCGGTTCGATGCTGAGTTCAACATTTTGGCTGTCACAATTAATTGTACAGCTTCTCCTTCAACGTCGGAGCTGTTGCCTCTAAATTGCTGAGATACAGAGAATCCATCTACAGTTATTGACTGGACACTAGTTGTTCCTTCTAGAGGGCAAGAGAGGAGGTGAAGCACTTGTCTGCTCCTCCTCCACACTGCTGACAATCACTATCAAGCCCTGATTGCAAAACAACCGTTACTTGCTAGAATGTAGCAGGGTGCATTTTACTGGTCTCCTAACTGTGTACATCTACCTCCTAGGAACCCATAGGCCTACGAGCAGTATGTGGTCTGAACTAATATCTCAGTAAAATAAATAAAGTCATTGTAGCGTCTTAGCTTCATCAAGTCATCAATTATTGATTCAAATAATCACTGAACCTCCTTCTGTGCTGCAGAGAGAGACTTAGTAGGCGAGAGATGCAATCAAAAAAGAACTGGTAATTATCATCCTTGGTTTTCCTAGCTGTTGAAGTGTAACGAGATATCCTGGTTTGTTTACATCCTTGATTGCGGTAATAATGGATATCAGGATAATTAGCAATAGATTTTTGTTGAAAAGTCTTCTTTTTTTTACACAGGGAAAACAACAACCTCTCCATGATATAGAGCTTGACATTCATTCAGTGTGACACTAAAAACAGATTTCAAACTGAGCTAAATGGATCTCTGTGCAATCGCTCTGTTCCACTCAAAATGTAAACCTCTGGGTAAACCAACCAAGGAATCTCCAAGAACGTTTAAATCAGTTCTACCAAATTTATATCAGCATTTTAAATGTGCAACTACGGGAAAAAAAACCTCTAGACCACTCCACAAACAGAGACAAGTGCAAAGCTCTCCCTCGCCCTCCATTTGGCAAATCTGACCATCATTCTATCCTGATTCCTGCTTACAAGCAACAACAACAAAAAATAAGCAGGTAGCACCAGTGACTCCGTCTTAAAAAAAAAAGTGATCAGATGAAGCAATACTAAACTGCTGAACTGTTGTGCACCGGTGACTTGGTCAATAAGTAAGTGGTCAGATGAAGCAGATGCTAAACTACAGGACTGTTTTGCAGCACTGACTGGAATACGGTCCGGGATTCCTCTGATGGCATTGAGAAGTACACCACATCAGTGCATCGATGACGTCGTCCCCACAGTGACTGTACGTACATACCCCAACCAAAAGCCATGGATTACAGGAAACATTCGCACTGAGCTAAAGGGTAGAGCTGACGCTTTCAAGGTGAGGGACTCTAATCCGGAAGCTTTCAGAAATCCCGCTATGCTCTCTGACGAACCATCAAACAGGAAAAGAGTCGATACTGGACTAAGGTTGAATCGTACTACACCGGCTCTGACGCATCGGATGTGGCAGGGCTTGCAAAATATTACAAACTACAAGGGGAAGCACAGCCGAGAGCTGCCCAGTGACACAAACATACCAGACAAACTAAATAACTTCTATGCTCGCTTCAAGGCAAGTAACACTGAAACATGAATGAGAGCATCAGCTGTTCCGGACGACAGTGTGATCACGCTCTCCGCAGCCGATGTGAGTAAGACCTAAAAACAAGTCATTCTTCACAAGGCTGCTGGTCCTGACCGATTACCAGGATGTGTACTCCGAGCATGCGCTGACCAACTGGCAGGTGTCTTCACTGACATTTTAAATCTCTCCCTGTCTGAGTCTGTAATACCAACATGTTTCAAGCAGACCACCATTGTCCCTGTGCCCAAGAACATTAAGGTAACCTGCCTAAATTACTACTGACCCGTAGCACTCACATCTGTAGCCATGAAGTGCTTTGAAAGACAGGTCATGGCTCACATCAACACCATTATCCCAGAAACGCTAAACCCACTCCAATTTGAATACCACAGATGATGCAATTTCTATTGCACTCCACACTGCCCTTTCCCACCTGGATAAAAGGAACACCTATGTGAGAATGCTATTGATAGACTACGACTCAAATTGCAACACCATAGTGTTGCATAGCTCATCACTAAGCTAAGGACCCTGGGACTAAACACCTCCCTTTGCAACTGAATCCTGGACTTCCTGACGGGCCGTCCCCAGGTGGTATGGTAGATAATAACACATCCACCATGCTGATCCTCAACACATGGGCCCCTCAGGGGTGCGTGCTCAGTCCCCTCCTGTACTCCCAGTTCACTCATGACTGCACGGCCAGGCACAACTCCAACATGAACATTAAGTTTGCAAATGACACAGTGGTAGGGCTGATCACCGACAACGATGAGACAGCCAATAGGGAGGAGGTCAGAGACCTGACCGTATGGTGCAAGGACAACAACCTCTCCCTCCATGTGATCAAGACAAAGGAGACGATTGTGGACTAGAGGAAAAGGAGGACCTAGCATGCCCCCATTCTCATCGACGGGGCTGTAGTGGAGCAGGTTGAGAGCTTCAAGTTCCTTGGCTTCCGTATCACCAACAAACTAACATGGTCCAAGCACACCAAGACAGTCATGAAGAGGGTACGACGAAACCTAGTTCTCAAAACAGTTCTCTCTGCTACCGCATGGCAAGCAGTACCGGAGTGTCAAGTCTAGGTCCAGGAGGCTTCTAATCAGCTTCTACCGCCATAAGACTCCTGAACATCTAATCAAATTACTACCCAGACTAATTGCAGTGCCACCCCTTCTACACTGCTACTACTCACTGTTATTATCTATGCATATTCAAATCAAATCAAATCAAATCACATTTTATTTGTCACATACACATGGTTAGCAGATGTTAATGCGAGTGTAGCGAAATGCTTGTGCATTTAATAACTCTACCTACATGTACATATTACCTCAATTACCTCAACTAACCGGTGCCCCCCACATTGACTCTGTATCGTTACCCCCTGTATATAGATAGCCTCCACATTGACTCTGTACTGGTACCCCCTGTATATAGCCTCCACATTGACTCTGTACCGGTACCCCCTGTATATAGCCTCCAAATTGACTCTGTACCGGTACCCCCTGTTCATAGCCTCCACATTGACTCTGTACCGGTACCCCCTGTATATAGCCACCACATTGACTCTGTACCGGTACCCCTTGTATATAGCCTCCACATTGACTCTGTACCAGTACCCTCTGTATATAGCCCCACTATTGTTATTTACTGTTACTCTTTAATTATTTGTTATTCTTATCTCTTACTTTTACAATGTATTTTCTTAAAACTGCATTGTTGGTAAAGGGCTTGTAAGTAAGCATTTCACTGTAAGGTCTACTACACCTGTTGTGTTTGGCGCATGTGACAAAAACAATGTGGTT
>NC_143043.1:52599946-52657446 GCF_057628025.1 Oncorhynchus mykiss | reverse complement strand
TACCACATGAGGGAGGAGGATGTCTTCCCTGTAACGCACAGCGTTGCGATTTCCTGCAATGACATAAAGCTCAGTCCGATGATGCTGTGACACACCGACCCAGACCATGACGGACCCTCCACCTCCAAATCGATCCCGCTCCAGAGTACAGGCCTCGGAGTACATCCCTTCGACGATAAACTAAAATCCGACCATCACCACTGGTGAAACAAAACCTCGACTCGTCAGTGAAGAGCACTTTTTGGCAGTCCAGTGATGGTGGGTTTGTGCCCATAGGAGACGTTGTTGCCGGTGATGTCTGGTGAGGACCCGCCTTACAACAGGCCTACAAGCCCTCAGTCCAGCCTCTCTCAGCCTATTACGGACAGTCTGAGCACTGATGGAGGTATTGTGTGTTCCTGGTGAAACTCGGGCAGTTGTTGTTACCATCTTGTACCTGTCCCGTAGGTGTGATGTTCGGATGTACCGATCCTGTGCAGGTGTTGTTACAAGTGGTCTGCCACTGCGAGGACGATCAGCTGTCCGTCCTGTCTCCCTATAGCTCTGTCTTAGGCATCTCACAGTACGGACATTGCAATTTATTGGACCCTGGACATCTTTCTTTTGGTGTTTTTCAGAGTCAGTAGAACGGCTTCTTTAGTGTCCTAAATTTTCATAACTGTGACCTTAATTGCCTACTGTCTGTAATCTGTTAGTGTCTTGATGACCGTTTCACAGGTGCATGTTCATTAATTGTTTATGGTTCATTGAACAAGTATGGGAAACAGTGTTTAAACCCTTTACAGGGAGGATCTGTGAAGTAATTTGGATTTTTACTAATTATCTTTGAAAGACAGGGGTCTTGAAAAAGGGACATTTCTGCTGAGTTTATTTGTGTGTTTAGTTTAGCATATTTTCTAAAGGTCTATTGATCAAAACGTCACTGTGAACGTCACAAAGAGCTTTGGCTCGCTGAACTCGTTAGGAACTCGTCTTTCATCTCATATTAATCGTGTCCATCAACTTCAAACGGCAAAAGTGATTTTTTAAATTTAAAATCTATGATTTTTTAATTATTTTTATTTTATATTATTAAGTTTGATAAAGTCAGCTATTAATTGATCTCTGAATGTGATAATAATAGTAGTATTATAGTAATGAAACCATGGATTGCAGACATGTGCTTTGTCAGTGGCTGTGACTTCAGCCAGGAGTCGATGGAAAGTCGGGAAATGAAATAGTAGCCATCTCTCAGACCAAACATCACCGCAGTTTGTGGGTAGCTTTTCAGGGCTCTATTCAATCAGATTCGCTTTAGCCGACATCCGCAGGTGAAACTGTGTTAGAGCTGTCAAATCAACAAGGGGCGTCCCGCATTATACCTAAAGCGGGCATTGCCCTCGGCCTTGACTGTGTGTGAGTCTTGTTTTTCAAGTATAAACACTCGAATGTGAGATGTAATCTACACCTCGATTAAGCTGTTAGAAATCATCATTATTTTTTTATGAATAATTTTCAATTTGAGCGTTATTATTTCTATATTGTCTACTCTTTGTTGTTGTGAACTTCTGAGGGAGTGGGACGGCTGTGGCTTAGTTAATATGATTTAAAAAACAAGTTGCTCAGCGATTAGTAACAGCTCCCAATGCAGTTCCACGACTGACAACACATAGACAAAAAAAAAAAAACACAAACTCTGTGGTTGTCGGCTATCGCCGGGTTTTAATGCTTCATCAATACCTTAATCTAATTTGTTCCACTTCACATCTCTTATTAACCTTATTTGTTTGTTTTATTGCAGTAAGGCTGAGGACTGTGGAGGTATACAGTATACCAGAAGTAATATGGTTGTTGTGTTCATCCCTTAACATTTTGCTTTGTTTTGGAGACATTATTTTGTCCTACGATGTAAACACTTCATTTCCCCTCTGGGAAAATGTAAGGCCATTAAAGACAGTTGTCTGGTAATGGCGGAAGAAGGACCAGCTCATTAACCACAGAGACAGAGTAAGGAAGAGAGGAAGAATAACTACAGGAGAGAGGGGTTTAATACTATTTGTTCCCCAGTATGACTGTGAACCAAATCATATCAAGTCAAATGAGGTCTAATTCTACATCGCATTGTATTCTGTAGATTAAAATTAATTGAAAAAGTATTTCTGATTTTACATTTTTTTTCTTGTTTGGATAGCCACTTTATCAATGCTCTTTTAAACTCATGTCTCCCACTATCCTTCACATACAGTACTTCCAATGGTTACTCTAAGTGAACACAAATCCCCCCATCTCTCTCTCTCTCTCTCTGTCTCTCTCTCTCTCTCTCTCTCTCTCTCTCTCTCTCTCTCTCTCTCTCTCTATTTCTCTCTCTCTCTCTCTCTCTCTCTCTCTCTCTCTCTCTCTCTCTCTCTCTCTCTCTCTTCTCTCTCTCTCTCTCTCTCTCTCTCTCTCTCTCTCTCTCTCTCTCTCACTCTCTCTCTCTCTCTCTCTCTCTCTCTCTCTCTCCACATCATTTGACTCTGGGGCCGACCGTGGGTCTCCCTGTTAACTACACAGGGCCCAGTAATCCCGCAGAAGGTCAAACTGCTGCAAATACACGTCAAAGGGTGCTGAAGAACAATGCTTGGCTTAGAGAAAAGGACGACGTTTGGCTGTCGTTGGCGACCGCTTCCCTCTGGCCCGCGCTTCAGAATGCACATAGTCAAGAAAAACGTGTTCAAAACATGAATTCGTACCTTGTGCTGTTCGACTAGTAAATACAGCGTTAATTGTGGGTATATGTACTTATCTATTTAACAGTTGGGGCAGCAGTCAGTTTTGAGTGAATGTTTCAACGTCCTCTGTGTTTTGAGTGAATGCAGTACGATGGACTGACTGGTTTAAATGTGTCTGATGAATGTATGTGTATGTGATACTTTTAATGGAAGGTGATACGAAAGAAAACTGTCCATCCTTGATGGACAATAAAGTTTTATTCTATTATATTTCCATGTCCCCAAGTTCTGTCAGCAAGTACCATCCCATCCCCCTAGAGCAGAGAGGAGGAAGGAATGTGGAGAATTCTAGAATTCTAAAATCATTCTAATGACCTACTTCAGTTCTACCCCTGGAGCAATCTATTCTAGCAGCCAGCAGACAGCAGAATGCATAATAACAACAGCTGAGAGGTTTAGGTACAGCAGTAGGAAATGGGTAAGAAGTAATGAAAGTAAAATAAAATAGACAGCGCGAATCAAGGCATTTCTACTCGCTAACCGTTTAGCTTTATCCAACAGTATGCTGTTCATAAATGAACTGTATGTCTCCATTCATCAATTTCTCCATCAATTCTACACTGGCTGATGTCTGTGTCACGTCAATTCACACATCTTGCCGCAATGATGGAATATATGAATTCAAATCGTTGGTCTGCCATAAAAAGTTATGATCTAAGAAATCTTGTTATGAACAATATTTTCATATAGCCTCTGCCAACATACAACTTCTGCCAACAAATAACCTCTGGCAAACATATGGCCTCAGCCAACAAATAATCTCTGGCAAACATATGGCCTCTGTCAACATATAATCTCTGGCAAACATATGGCCTCTGTCAACGTATAACCTCTGGCAAACATATGGCCTCAGCCAACAAATAATCTCTGGCAAACATATGGCCTCTGTCAACATATAATCTCTGGCAAACATATGGCCTCTGTCAACATATAACCTCTGGCAAACATATGGCCTCAGCCAACAAATAATCTCTGGCAAACATATGGCCTCTGTCAACATATGGCCTCTGCCAACATATAACCTCTGGCAAACATATGGCCTCAGCCAACAAATAATCTCTGGCAAACATATGGCCTCTGTCAACATATGGCCTCTGCCAACATATAATCTCTGGCAAACATATGGCCTCTGCCAACATATAATCTCTGGCAAACATATGGCCTCTGCCAACATATAATCTCTGGCAAACATATGGCCTCTGCCAACATATAATCTCTGGCAAACATATGGCCTCTGCCAACATATAATCTCTGGCAAACATATGGCCTCTGCCAACATATAATCTCTGGCAAACATATGGCCTCTGCCAACATATAATCTCTGGCAAACATATGGCCTCTGCAAGCATATGGCCTCTTCAAACATATGGCCTCTGCCAACATATAACCTCTGGCAAACATATGGCCTCTGCCAACATATAATCTCTGGCAAACATATGGCCTCTGCCAACATATAATCTCTGCCAACATATGGCCTCTGCAAGCATATGGCCTCTTCAAACATATGGCCTTTGCCAACATCTAACCTCTGGCAAACATATGGCCTCTGCCAACATATAATCTCTGCCAACATATGGCCTCCGCAAGCATATGGCCTCTACAAACATATCGCCTCTGCCAACATATAACCTCTGCCAACATATAACCTCTGGCAAACATATGTCCTCTGCCAACATATAATCTCTGCCAACATATAACCTCTGCAAACATATGGCCTCTGCCAACATATAATCTCTGCCAACATATAACCTCTGCAAACATATGGCCTCTACAAACATATAATCTCTGCCAACATATAACCTCTGCCAACATATAACCACTGCCAACATATAACATATGGCAAACATATGTCCGCTGCCAACATATAATCTCGGCCAACATATAACCTCTGCAAATTTATGGCCTCTGCCAACATATAATCTCGGCCAACATTTAACCTCTGCAAACATATTGCCTCTGAAAACATATTGCCTCTGAAAACATATTGCCTCTGAAAACATATTGCCTCTGAAAACATATAGCCTCTGAAAACATATAGCCTCTGGAAACATATTGCCTCTGAAAACATATTGCCTCTGAAAACATATAGCCTCTGAAAACATATTGCCTCTGAAAACATATTGCCTCTGAAAACATATAGCCTCTGAAAACATATTGCCTCTGAAAACATATAGCCTCTGAAAACATATTGCCTCTGAAAACATATTGCCTCTGAAAACATATAGCCTCTGAAAACATATAGCCTCTGAAAACATATAGCCTCTGAAAACATATAGCCTCTGAAAACATATAGCCTCTGAAAACATATTGCCTCTGAAAACATATTGCCTCTGAAAACATATAGCCTCTGAAAACATATAGCCTCTGAAAACATATTGCCTCTGAAAACATATTGCCTCTGAAAACATATAGCCTCTGAAAACATATAGCCTCTGAAAACATATAGCCTCTGAAAACATATAGTCTCTGAAAACATATAGCCTCTGAAAACATATAGCCTCTGAAAACATATAGCCTCTGAAAACATATAGCCTCTGAAAACATATTGCCTCTGAAAACATATAGCCTCTGAAAACATATAGCCTCTGAAAACATATAGCCTCTGAAAACATATTGCCTCTGAAAACATATAGCCTCTGAAAACATATAGCCTCTGAAAACATATAGCCTCTGAAAACATATTGCCTCTGCAAACATATAGCCTCTGAAAACATATAGCCTCTGAAAACATATAGCCTCTGAAAACATATAGCCTCTGAAAACATATAGCCTCTGAAAACATATAGCCTCTGAAAACATATAGCCTCTGAAAACATATAGCCTCTGAAAACATATAGCCTTCGCAAGCTGAATAGTGGCAGAGGGTGCCTTTTCTTTTAACTTCTGAGGAGGATGCTCCCCTCTCTCTTGTCTCTATGGTCCTTATGTTCTGAGCTAAAGGTTTTAAGCTACAGGACGCTAAAATAGGATTCAATTTTATAATTTTATACGGGACTTCAGTAAATGGAGAATTCATTTGTATCAAAACAACCTTTCTATACTACAACTTGGATTGTTGCCAGGTCTTCTTTTACGCAGCATCAACAACATGATGCTTAATTTGTCTGTCTGTCTGTGTGTGTGTATGTGTGTTTGTGTGTCTGTGTGTGTGTGTGTGCTTGCGTGTGTCTGTGTTTGTGTGTGTGTTTGTGTGAGTCTGTCTGTGTGAATGTATGTGTGTGTGTGTGTCTGCGTATCTGTGTGTGTCTGTCTGTGTGTCTGTGTGTGCTTGCGTGTGTCTGTGTTTGTGTGTGTGTGTGTCTGGGCATCATATCGCTCCCCGTGCGTGAACACTGTGAGGGAGGGAATATGTTCACGTGTTCATTTAACCATGCCGAAAGATAGATGCTGTAATTACAAGCTACATAGATAAGACGTGTCATGCAGTGTTGAGCGTAAGTAAATGTCCAGGTGGGCATTGAGAAAGGAGGTATGCAACATTTCCTCATCTCTCTTCCAGTCCTTTCCTTTCTACCCATCTCCCCATCCTCCTCTCCTCCTCTCCTTTTCTTGTCTCCTCTCCCATTTCCTCTCCTCCTCCTCCTCCTCCTCCTCCTCCTCCTCCTCCTCCTCCTCTCCTTTTCTCTTTTCCTCTCCCATTTCCTCTCCTCCTCCTCCTCCCATCTTCTGCCCCTCTTCTCTTCTCCTCCTTCCCTCTCCTCTCCTCTCCTCCCAGCTCCTCTCCTCTTCCTCATCCTCCTCCTGCTCTTC
This sequence comes from Oncorhynchus mykiss, assembly GCF_057628025.1. Lineage (NCBI taxonomy): Eukaryota > Metazoa > Chordata > Actinopteri > Salmoniformes > Salmonidae > Oncorhynchus > Oncorhynchus mykiss. The sequence goes on along the minus strand of NC_143043.1, from coordinate 52,650,946 downwards.
CTCTTCTTCCTCTCTTCATCCTCCTCCTCTTCCTCCTACTTCCCTCTTGACCCCCTCTTCTCTCCCCCTCCTTCCCCTCTCCTCTCCTCCTCTCTCCTCTCCTACCCTCTCTTCTCCCCATTCTCCCCATTCCCCTTCCTCTCCTCTCTCCTCTCTTTCTCTGTCTCTCTCCACAGGCTTCCTCCCCCACTGGCATGTCTGCATGATACGCTGTGCTGACTCTCTCTCTCCAACCCAAACTAAATGAGGCTGCATAGCTAATTGCTTGTAAAAAAAACATTTTCCCCAAACGAGCCAGTCAGCTGGGTCTCAGATATCCTATAAGGCAATTATGACACAGTGTCCCAGAGTGTCAGTCTCTACAATTACTTTTATTTTGGATTGGCATCAAGACCTAAGTAACTGACTGTCTCATCCCATCCTTCTAATGTGTTGATTAAGTATGAGAGCGCGAGAGAGACAGAAATGCATTTGCAGATTTTACGGTGATTAGGTTTGGTTTGAAGATTCACTGGCTCAAACGTAACAAGATCCAAAACGTTTTTGATTGTTCGAGGGATTTGTAGGAAAACCAAAGCTTAACGTTGTAAATGAAAGTAGAGAGGAACTGTTTCAGTCAAGCTAAAACAAAATGATGTCAATTATATTATTGAGTCGTTGTTTAAAAGTGGTTATTGACGGACTTTGCCTGCTAATTAATCAATCAACCACTCAATCATTTAACCAACCAAATAACCAATCAACCAACCAACCACAACCAACCACCCAACCACCTAAACAACCAACCAACCAACCACCCACCCACCAACCAACCACACAACTAACCAACCACCCACCCAACCACCCACTCACCAACCAACCACACAACTAACCAACCACCCACCCAACCACCCACTCACCAACCAACCACACAACTAACCACCCACCCACCCAACCACCCACTCACCAACCAACCACACAACTAACCAACCACCCACCCAACCAACCCACTCACCAACCAACCACACAACTAACCAACCACCCACCCAACCACCCAACAATGCACAGCACCTACACTATAATTCATTGAACGAAATACCCAACATCGAATCAAATCTTAAACAGTTTCCAGCAGGTATAAAAGGTGCAGAGCAATATTCAACCTACTGTATAGTAGTCAAATCAATAATAACAAGTAATAAAATCAAATCAATAATAGTAGATAATGAACAAGAGGATATACATATTAGATAATGAACAAGAGGATATACATATTAGATAATGAACAATAGGATATACACATTAGATAATGAACAATAGGATGTACATATTAGATAATGAACAAGAGGATATACATATTAGATAATGAACAAGAGGATATACATATTAGATAATGAACAATAGGATATACATATTAGATAATGAACAATAGGATATACATATTAGATAATGAACAATAGGATATACACATTAGATAATGAACAATAGGATGTACATATTAGATAATGAACAAGAGGATATACATATTAGATAATGAACAAGAGGATATACATATTAGATAATGAACAATAGGATATACACATTAGATAATGAACAATAGGATGTACATATTAGATAATGAACAAGAGGATATACATATTAGATAATGAACAAGAGGATATACATATTAGATAATGAACAATAGGATATACATATTAGATAATGAACAATAGGATATACATATTAGATAATGGACAATAGGATATACATATTAGATAATGAACAATAGGATATACATATTAGATAATGAACAAGAGGATATACATATTAGATAATGAACAATAGGATATACACATTAGATAATGAACAATATGATTTATAGAACAGATAATATTGTAATGATAATGTTTCTGCCACCCTGTCTTATGACAGAAAAGAGCTTCTTGATATCAGGGGCAGCGATTGGAGTAATTCTTCTTCTTCAACGAGTCGGACGGGGAGGATTTACTCCGGACACCCGACAAGGCCCTCATCCCCATCATTCGCAGGAGGAAAAGAAGGAGGTATCGTGGACGATGGTCCGGGTGGATTCATTGACGAGAGGGTGATCTACCTTTACCATTGGTCCTATTAGCCAATCGATAACAAAATACAGACAAACTACGCAATCAGTTTTACCTAATTTCTATCAGCATGTTAAATGTGTAACCAGAGGGGAAAAAAAACACCAGACCACCTTTACCCCACACAGGGAGAGCGTACAAAGCTCTCCGTAGCCCTCCATTTCATAAATTTGACCATAATTCTACCCTCCTGATTCCTGCTTACAAGTTAGAAAATAAATGCAGGAAGCACCAGTGACTTGGTCAATAAGTAAGTGGTCAGATGAAGCAGATGCTAAACTACAGACTGTTTTTCACAGACTGGAATATGTTCCGGGATTCTTCTGATGGCATTGAGGAGTATACCACATCTGTCACTGTTTTCATTAATAGGTGCATCGATGACATCGTCCCCACAGTGACCGTACGTACATACCTCAACCAGAAGCCATGGATTACAGGCAACATCCTCACTGAGCTAAAGGGTAGAGGAGCAGGACACTAACCCGGAAGCTTATAAGAAATCCCGCTATTCCCTCCAACGAACCATCAAAGAGGCAAACCGTCAATACAGGACTACAATTTACTCATACTACACCGTCTCTGATGCTCGTCAGATGTGTCAGGGCTTGCAAACTATTAGAGACTACAAGGCGAAGCACAGCCAAGTGCTGCCCAGTGACACAAGCCAACCAGACGAGCTAAATCACTTCTATGCTCGTTTGAGGCAAGTAACACTGAAGCATGCATGAGAGCACCAGCTGTTCCGGGCGACTGTGTGATCATGCTCTCCATAGCTGATGTGAGTAAGAGCTTTGAACAGGTCAACATTCACAAGGCTGCAGGGCCAGATGGATTAGCAGAACATGTACTCCGAGCATGCGCAGACCAACTGGCAAGTGTCTTCACTGACATGTTTAACCTGTCCCTAACTGAGTATTTATTACCAACATGTTTCAAGCATACCAATGGAGTTTATGTGGTCATGTCTCAGAAATCTAGACCCACGGCAATTTGCATACTAGCAGATGATCCACAGATGATGCAATATCTATTGCACTCAACACTGTCCTTTCCCTCCTGGATGAAAGAACCTATATGAGAATTCTCTTCATTGACTACAGCTCAGCGTTCAACACCATAGTGCCCTCCAAGCTCATCACTAAGCTAAGGACCCTGGGACTAAACACCTCCCCCTGCCACTGGATCCTGGACATCCTGATGGGCCACCCCAGGTGGTAAGGGTAGGGGACAACACCCCCCCCCCCCCCCCACGCTGATCCTCAACACATGGGCCCCTCAGGGGTGCGTACTCAGTCTCCTCCCTGTTCACGGAGGTGAGATACCTGGTTGTGTGGTGCCAGGACAACAACCTCTCCCTCAAGATGATCAAGACAAAGAGATAATTGTGGACTACAGGAAAAGAGGGCCGAGCATGCCCCCATTCTCATCGATGTGGCTGTAGTGGAGTAGGTTGAGAGCTTCAAGTGGCTTTGAGTCCGTATCACCAACAAACTATCATGGTCCAAACACACTAAGACAGTCGTGAAGAGGGCACGACAAAGCCTATTCCCCCTCAGGAGATTGAAAAGATTTGGCATGGGTCCTCAGATCCTCAAAATGTTCTACAGCTGCACCATCGAGAGCATGGTTTCATCACTGCCTGGTTTGGCAAATGCTCAGCCTCCGACCGCATGGCACTACAGAGGGTAGCGCGTATGTCACAGTACATCACTGAGGCCAAGCTTCTAGCTTTTCAAGACCTATATACCAGGCGGTGTCAGAGGAAGGCCCTAAAAATTGTCAAAGACTCCAGCCACTCTAGTCATAGACTGTTCTCTCTGCTACCGCACGGCAACGGGAACCAGAGCGCCAGGTCAAGGTCCAAAAGCCCTCTCAACAGCTTCTACCTCCGTGCCATAAGACTCCTGAACAGCTAATCAAAGGACTACACAGACCCCTCTTTTACGGTACTGCTGCTTTTCTCTGTTTATAATCTCTCACATTAATTCTACCTACATGTGCATATTACTCTACTAACCGGTGCCCCCACACATTGACTCTGTACCGGTACCCCTGTATATATCCTCCACATTGACTCTGTACTGTAACACCCTGTATATAGCCTCCACATTGACTCTGTACCGGTACCCCCTGTATATAGCCTCCACATTGACAATGTACCGTAGTACCCTGTATATAGCCTCCACATTGACTCTGTACCGTAATACCCTTTATATAGCCTCCACATTGACTCTGTACTGGTACCCCCTGTATATAGCCTCCACATTGACTCTGTACCGGTACCCCCTGTATATAGCCCCCACATTGACTCTGTACCGGTACCCCCTGTATATAGCCTCCACATTGACTCTGTACCGTAATACCCTGTATATAGCCTCCACATTGACTCTGTACCGGTACCCCCTGTATATAGCCTCCACATTGACTCTGTACCGGTAACCCCTGTACATAGCCCCCACATTGACTCTGTACCGTAATACCCTGTATATAGCCTCCACATTGACTCTGTACCGGTACCCCCTGTATATAGCCTCCACACTAACTATGTACGGTACCCCCTGTATATAGCCTCCACATTGACTCTGTACCGGTACCCCCTGTATATAGCCTCTACATTGACTCTGTACCGGTACCACCTGTATATAGCCTCCACATTGACTCTGTACCGGTACCCCCTGTATATAGCCTCCACATTGACTCTGTACCAGTACCCCCTGTATATAGCCTCCACATTGACTCTGTACCATAATACCCTGTATATAGCCTCCACATTGACTCTGTACCGGTACCCCCTGTATATAGCCTCCACATTGACTCTGTACCGTAATTCCCTGTATATTTCCTCCACATTGACTCTGTACCGTAATACCCTGTATATAGCCTCCACATTGACTCTGTATCGGTACCCCCTGTATATAGCCTCCACATTGACTCTGTACCAGTACCCCCTGTATATAGCCTCCACATTGACTCTGTACCGTAATACCCTGTATATAGCCTCCACATTGACTCTGTACCAGTACCCCCTGTATATAGCCTCCACATTGACTCTGTACCGTAATACCCTGTATATAGCCTCCACATTGACTCTGTACCGGTACCCCCTGTATATAGCCTCCACATTGACTCTGTACCGTAATTCCCTGTATATAGCCTCCCCATTGACTCTGTACCGTAATACCCTGTATATAGCCTCCACATTGACTGTGTACCGGTACCCCCTGTATATAGCCTCCACATTGACTCTGTACCGTAATTCCCTGTATATAGCCTCCACATTGACTCTGTACCGTAATACCCTGTATATAGCCTCCACATTGACTCTGTACCGGTACCTCCTGTATATAGCCTCCACATTGACTCTGTACCGTAATACCCTGTATATAGCCTCCACATTGACTCTGTACCGGTACCCCCTGTATATAGCCTCCACATTGACTCTGTACCGTAATACCCTGTATATAGCCTCCACATTGACTCTGTACCGTAATACCCTGTATATAGCCTCCACATTGACTCTGTACCAGTACCCCCTGTATATAGCCTCCACATTGACTCTGTACCGTAATACCCTGTATATAGCCTTGCTTGTTATTTTTACTGCTGCTGTTTAACTATTTGTTACTTTTAGTTTATATTTTCTATTTTTTACTGAACACTTTAATTTTTATTAACTTCTTTTAGCATTGTTGGTAAAGGGTTTGTAAGTACGCATTTCGCTGTAAGATCTACAACTGTTATATTTTGCGCATGTGACAAATCAAACATGACTTAATTTGATTTAAATGTTCTATGTCAAGTATGACTGCATTTACACAATAAACTGTCTCCAGATGTTTGACAGAACCCATTACAGTCAAAAGAGACGCTCGGCATCTTCAACGGCCATATTTGTCTACAATAGACAATCTTGTTAACTTTTCTGTTATCTCTATAATCAGATACCACTGCTGGGGGGAATTCAATTACCTTGACAGAGACTGTGGTAAATTGAGAAATCAAAGACAATATTTGGGGGAGATATTAAACTGTCAGCGTGATGGCGGTTGGCGCGGTTGGGGACAGATAGTTAACTACGTCTGAAATATCACCCTATTCCATGTTTCCCCATAGGGCTTTGGTTAAAAGTAGTGCACTACATAGGGAATAGTGTGCCATTTGAAACACACACACACACTGTGTGAATAAGCGTCGTTGCCCTAATGAGTCCCAAGGACAACAGGAGTCAGGTGTCAGAAGAGATCAACATCCAAGTTACATGAAGTACGGGTGAGTCTGGGACCTCAGCCGTAGAGCCGTGGCTCAGTGTTCTGTTGTTTGGGATCATGTCAGGAGGAATTAGACACAGCAGGGCTCCGCTCCGTGAGGCGTGAGATTCAGGGCACATCAGGGGCCCATCCAGCAGGGCTCTGCGCCCAGCCATGGTGGACCCATCAAGGGGGATGGTTCTCTGGGGAAGTGGGTCCCGTCTGGAAAAGTTTTGGTGCTGATTCAGCCTCACCGCCTGTGTGCTCTCTAGCACAGTGACAGTCCAGCCTGGCCTGGGAGACCACACCACCTGAGCCAATGTAACAGATTTGGTTCAGTGACCACTCTCACGTGATGGGAAACCTTGCTTTAATCTGTTAGAGATAAAGGGCCTATAAATTTGGAATGCCTGGATAAAATATTTTGACCTAAACAGTTGCTTTGTTCTGGAATAGATGGAATAGATGAGTCCCGGGTTCGAGACTTGCCAGATCACAGCCAGGCCTTACCAAGCTGAGGCTGCTAGATCCCAGTCTGGATTGGTCTGTGGAAGGTGGAGAGGAGCGTGGAGAGGAGGGCAAAGGATGGAGTGGAAGGTGGAGAGGAGGGTGGAGAAGAGGGTGGAGGATGGAGTGGACGGGGAGAGGAGGGTGGAGGATGGAGTGGAGGGTGGAGGGTGGAGAGGAGGGTGGAGAGGAGGGCGAAGGATGGAGTGGACGGGGGAGAGGAGGGTGGAGGATGGAGTGGAGGGTGGAGGGTGGAGGGGAGGGTGGAGATGAGGGGGGAAAGGAGGGTGGAGGATGGAATGGAAGGTGGAGAGGAGGGTGGAGGATGGAGTGGAGGATGGAGTGTTGGGTGGAGAGGAGAGTGGAGGATGGAGTGGACGGGGAGAGGAGGGTGGAGGATGGAGTGGAAGGTGGAGGGTGGAGAGGAGGGTGGAGAGGAGGGCGAAGGATGGAGTGGACGGGGGAGAGGAGGGTGGAGATGAGGGGGAAAGGAGGGTGGAGGATGGAGTGGAAGGTGGAGAGGAGGTTGGAGGATGGAGTGGAGGATGGATTGTTGGGTGGAGGGTGGAGAGGAGAGTGGAGAGGAGGGTGGAAGATGGAGTGGACGGGGGAGAGGAGGGTGGAGGATGGAGTGGAAGGGGGAGAGGAGGGTGGAGGATGGAGTGGAAGGTGGAGAGGAGGATGGAGTGGAAGGTGGAGGGGAGGGTGGGGAGGAGGGTGGAGGATGGAGTGGAAGGTGGAGTGGAGGGTGGAGGGGAGGGTGGAGGGGAGGGTGGAGAGGAGGGGGGAAAGGAGGGTGGAGGATGGAGTGGAAGGTGGAGGGGAGGGTGGAGAGGAGGGTGGAGGATGGAGTGGAGGGTGGAGGGGAGGGTGGAGAGGAGGGGGGAAAGGAGGGTGGAGGATGGAGGATGGAGTGGAGGGTGGAGGGGAGGGTGGAGAGGAGGGGGAAAGGAGGGTGGAGGATGGAGTGGAAGGTGGAGTGGAGGGTGGAGGGGAGGGTGGAGGATGGAGTGGAGGATGGAGTGTTGGGTGAAGGGTGGAGAGGAGAGTGGAGAGGAGGGTGGAAGATGGAGTGGACGGGGGAGAGGAGGGTGGAGGATGGAGTGGAAGGGGGAGAGGAGGGTGGAGGATGGAGTGGAAGGTGGAGAGGAGGATGGAGTGGAAGGTGGAGGGGAGCGTGGGGAGGAGGGTGGAGGATGGAGTGGAAGGTGGAGTGGAGGGTGGAGGGGAGGGTGGAGGGGAGGGTGGAGGGGAGGGTGGAGAGGAGGGGGGAAAGGAGGGTGGAGGATGGAGTGGAAGGTGGAGGGGAGGGTGGAGAGGAGGGTGGAGGATGGAGTGGAGGGTGGAGGGGAGGGTGGAGAGGAGGGGGGAAAGGAGGGTGGAGGATGGAGGATGGAGTGGAGGGTGGAGGGGAGGGTGGAGAGGAGGGGGAAAGTAGGGTGGAGGATGGAGTGGAAGGTGGAGAGGAGGTTGGAGGATGGAGTGGAGGATGGAGTGTTGGGTGGAGGGTGGAGAGGAGAGTGGAGAGGAGGGTGGAAGATGGAGTGGACGGGGGAGAGGAGGATGGGGAGGAGGGTGGAGGATGGAGTGGAAGGTGGAGGGGAGGGTGGAGGGGAGGGTGGAGGGGAGGGTGGAGAGGAGGGGGGAAAGGAGGGTGGAGGATGGAGTGGAAGGTGGAGGGGAGGGTGGAGAGGAGGGTGGAGGATGGAGTGGAGGGTGGAGAGGAGGGGGGAAAGGAGGGTGGAGGATGGAGGATGGAGTGGAGGGTGGAGGGGAGGGTGGAGAGGAGGGGGAAAGGAGGGTGGAGGATGGACTGGAAGGTGGAGTGGAGGGTGGAGGGGAGGGTGGAGGGGAGGGTGGAGAGGAGGGGGGAAAGGAGGGTGGAGGATGGAGTGGAAGGTGGATGGGAGGGTGGAGATGAGGGTGGAGGATGGAGTGGAAGGTGGAGGGGAGGGTGGAGAGGAGGGTGGAGGGTGGAGGGGAGGGTGGAGAGAAGGGTGGAGGATGGAGTGGAGGGTGGAGGGGAGGGTGGAGAGGAGGGTGGAGGATGGAGTGGAGGGTGGAGGGGAGGGTGGAGAGAAGGGGGAAAGGAGGGTGGAGGATGGAGGATGGAGTGGAGGGTGGAGGGGAGGGTGGAGAGGAGGGGGAAAGGAGGGTGGAGGATGGAGTGGAAGGTGGAGTGGAGGGTGGAGGATGGAGTGGAGGGTGGAGGGGAGGGTGGAGAGGAGGGGGGAAAGGAGGGTGGAGGATGGAGGATGGAGTGGAGGGTGGAGGGGAGGGTGGAGAGGAGGGGGAAAGGAGGGTGGAGGATGGAGTGGAAGGTGGAGTGGAGGGTGGAGGGGAGGGTGGAGGATGGAGTGGAGGATGGAGTGTTGGGTGAAGGGTGGAGAGGAGAGTGGAGAGGAGGGTGGAAGATGGAGTGGACGGGGGAGAGGAGGGTGGAGGATGGAGTGGAAGGGGGAGAGGAGGGTGGAGGATGGAGTGGAAGGTGGAGAGGGGACGGAGTGGAAGGTGGAGGGGAGCGTGGGGAGGAGGGTGGAGGATGGAGTGGAAGGTGGAGTGGAGGGTGGAGGGGAGGGTGGAGGGGAGGGTGGAGGGGAGGGTGGAGAGGAGGGGGGAAAGGAGGGTGGAGGATGGAGTGGAAGGTGGAGGGGAGGGTGGAGAGGAGGGTGGAGGATGGAGTGGAGGGTGGAGGGGAGGGTGGAGAGGAGGGGGGAAAGGAGGGTGGAGGATGGAGGATGGAGTGGAGGGTGGAGGGGAGGGTGGAGAGGAGGGGGAAAGTAGGGTGGAGGATGGAGTGGAAGGTGGAGAGGAGGTTGGAGGATGGAGTGGAGGATGGAGTGTTGGGTGGAGGGTGGAGAGGAGAGTGGAGAGGAGGGTGGAAGATGGAGTGGACGGGGGAGAGGAGGATGGGGAGGAGGGTGGAGGATGGAGTGGAAGGTGGAGGGGAGGGTGGAGGGGAGGGTGGAGGGGAGGGTGGAGAGGAGGGGGGAAAGGAGGGTGGAGGATGGAGTGGAAGGTGGAGGGGAGGGTGGAGAGGAGGGTGGAGGATGGAGTGGAGGGTGGAGAGGAGGGGGGAAAGGAGGGTGGAGGATGGAGGATGGAGTGGAGGGTGGAGGGGAGGGTGGAGAGGAGGGGGAAAGGAGGGTGGAGGATGGACTGGAAGGTGGAGTGGAGGGTGGAGGGGAGGGTGGAGGGGAGGGTGGAGAGGAGGGGGGAAAGGAGGGTGGAGGATGGAGTGGAAGGTGGAGGGGAGGGTGGAGATGAGGGTGGAGGATGGAGTGGAAGGTGGAGGGGAGGGTGGAGAGGAGGGTGGAGGGTGGAGGGGAGGGTGGAGAGAAGGGTGGAGGATGGAGTGGAGGGTGGAGGGGAGGGTGGAGAGGAGGGTGGAGGATGGAGTGGAGGGTGGAGGGGAGGGTGGAGAGAAGGGGAAAGGAGGGTGGAGGATGGAGGATGGAGTGGAGGGTGGAGGGGAGGGTGGAGAGGAGGGGGAAAGGAGGGTGGAGGATGGAGTGGAAGGTGGAGTGGAGGGTGGAGGATGGAGTGGAGGGTGGAGGGGAGGATGGAGTAGAGGGTGGAGGGGAGGGTGGAGAGGAGAGGAGGGGGGAAAGGAGGGTGGAGGGGAGGGTGGAGATGACGTGTTAAAAGCATTGACCAGCTGTCCATATAACATCTTTGCTCCATTTTGACTGCATCGATATCACACTTGTTTTTTACATATTTTTTTATATGTCAGCACTGTTTTGGCAGCCACACAATCATTTGCCACTGCAATGCCCCATCTCACCCATTCAGATAGGAGGTTAATGGTGAACGCTCTGTGAACCGTGTTGAACTCAACGTCAAACTGGCTGAGAGAAGAGGAAGCTTTTGAACTGAGGGTTGAATCTCATTTTCTGGTCTGACAGAGGATTTGGAATGTGTGAAAGTCTGACCAGTTCTCAACATTGGATTTTGAAAGAGACTTTAGAGTTTTACACCCTAGGACATGTATGACATTTTCTCTCAAGTCACAAACGTTACAATGTGTCCTTATGAAGAACATTATTCAGTTGCTGGTAAAAAATATTGCATTGAAACTCTGAGCTGATGAATAAAAACTGCAGAGAAAAATATTAAAGATGGAATCCGCAGCGCTGAAACTGCCTCGTTTCCTTTGCGACGTTACACACAACAAAGACGTTACTCCAAACAAAGAGCACTGCGTTTGGTTTTTGCACACGACACAGAACAGCGGAGTATATGCACTACGATATTTTTTAACTTGATGCTTGGAACTCCTCTTGGCCGTTTAATAAACAAAACAAAAACAATAGCAGATGCACCTGGGGTGAGCAGAGACACTTAGGTATTGGTCTTCTTCGAAAATAAAAATGTTACACACATTGTGTATCACACATTGTATATCACATATTCTATATCACACGCTGTATATCACATATTGTATATCACATATTGTATATCACATATTGTATATCACATATTGTATATCACATATTGTATATCACATATTGTATGTCACATATTGTATATCACATATTGTATATCACATATTGTATATCACATATTGTATATCACATATTGTATATCACATATTCTATATCACATATTGTATATCACATATTCTATATCACATATTGTATATCACATATTGTATATCACATATTGTATATCACATATTGTATATCACATATTCTATATCACATATTGTATATCACATATTGTATATCACATATTGTATATCACATATTGTATATCACATATTCTATATCACATATTGTATATCACATATTCTATATCACATATTGTATATCACATATTGTATATCACATATTGTATATCACATATTGTATATCACATATTGTATATCACATATTGTATATCACATATTGTATATCACATATTGTATATCACATATTGTATATCACATATTCTATATCACATATTGTATATCACATATTGTATATCACATATTGTATATCACATATTGTATATCACATATTGTATATCACATATTCTATATCACATATTGTATATCACATATTCTATATCACATATTGTATATCACATATTGTATATCACATATTGTATATCACATATTGTATATTACATATTGTATATCACATATTCTATATCACATATTGTATATTACATATTGTATATCACATATTCTATATCACATATTGTATATCACGTATTCTCTCTCTATATATATATATATATATATATATCACATATTGTTTATAAGGGTTCAGCTTCATCTGACCTGTTCAGATGGTGTTATTAATGCTAATATTTTTTGGGATGATGTTTCCTCAAAAATATACTTTTACATTTACTTATACATATTCTTATACCTATACTTATACATATACTTACACATATACTTATACATATACTTATACATATACTTATACATTTACTTATACATAATCTTATACATATACTTATACATTTACTTATACATAATCTTATACATATACTTATACATTTACTTATACATTTACTTATACATATACTTATACATATACTTATACATTTACTTATACATATACTTATACATATACTTATACATTTACTTATACATTTACTTACACATATACTTATACATATACTTATACATTTACTTATACATATACTTATACATTTACTTATACATTTACTTACACATATACTTATACATATACTTATACATTTACTTATACATATACTTATACATTTACTTATACATTTACTTATACATATACTTATACATTTACTTATACATTTACTTACACATATACTTATACATATACTTATACATTTACTTATACATATACTTATACATATACTTATACATTTACTTATACATATACTTATACATTTACTTATACATTTACTTATACATTTACTTATACATATACTTATACATATACTTATACATATACTTATACATATTGTTATACATATACATATACACATACTTATTTGTGGCCTGTAAGAAACCTGTGAGGTAAATAAAACGTTATTATTAAATATCATACTGTATGTAGATAGTTTGATTGCTGTAAGTGTTGATTAATGTTCCGTTCCTGCAAGCCGAATGGCTTCTTAAAAAAAAAATATTTCTTCACCTCTGATAAACGTATTTTTAGACAGAATAATGAACAACTTTTTTGTTTTGTCCTGTGACAGAGGGAAAAAGCAGTAGAGAACTAAACAGTACTCTGGTTTATGAGAGGTTGGGAGAAATATTGTGTTACGCAAAATTGTAAAAGACAATATTGTCACCTCTAATAATCTCTCTCTCTCTCTCTCTCTCTCTCTCTCGCTCTCTCTCTCGCATTACGTTATTGGTTGCAACAGGACCAGTTTATGTAAAATATTTTAACGTTGACTATTTCTTTTCGCTCAGTAAACTGTATGTTCCTCTTGCCTTCACAGCCTGTTTTCTCTAAACACAAGTGCTTCCTCAGTTATTGGTTAAATATGAATATGGCCAACAGCTGAGAAAAATACAAAAGGCTACAGATGAATAAAGGGCTCTAACCGTTGGAGCGTTACAGATAGCATGATAGAAATGTAAAGGTAATTTCCGATTGAGCGGATATATGCAGAGTTTATCGTAAACGCAGTCTCCTCTAACGCGGGAAACATTGCCTTTAAATCTCAATCATGCTGTAAACGCTGAACATCTGTGTTATGGATTAAATAGACCCCCTTAGTGTCTTGTTGTCTTTGCCATGTATGCAGCCGGAGTTACCACATATTTGTCTTTCCTGACTTTCAAATGGACCATATGGATGTCCTGTGCTATAGCTCACAGAGACAGAGAGCTAATGGTACTAAAGCAGGTCCCCAGCAAGACTTTGTTTGTGTCCCCAAATAGCACCCTATTCAATACAAACTGCACTACTTTTGACCAGGGCCCATAGAGCTCTGGTCAAAAGTAGTGCACCACGTAGGGCATATGAGAGCTGTTTGGGATGCGGCTGGAGCCTTGGAACTCACAAGCTAAACCCCTGGCGACATCTAAAAGGCATGAACACTGACACTATTTAGAACCCTGGTGTGTTCTTTGTGTTCTAAGAATGAACTGTCATAATAGAGTTCTGTGTTGATAAGGTTCCATTTAATAGAGCTCTGTGTTGATAAGGCTCCATTTAATAGAGCTCTGTGTTGATAAGGTGCTATTTAATTAAGCTCTGTGTTGATAAGGTGCTATTTAATTAAGCTCTGTGTTGATAAGATGCTATTTAATTAAGCTCTGTGTTGATAAAATGCTATTTAATTAAGCTCTGTGTTGATAAGATGCCATTTAATAGAGCTCTGTGTTGATAAGGTGCTATTTAATAGAGCTCTGTGTTGATAAGGTGCTATTTAATTAAGCTCTGTGTTGATAAGGTGCTATTTAATATAGCTCTGTATTGGGATAATCTGGATGGCTGTATCCAAACGGAAAAGTGGATACCTAGTCAGTTGTCCAACTGAACAAATTCAACTGAAATGAGTCTTCTGCATTTAACCCAACCCCTCTGAATCAAAGAGGTGCAGGGGGGCTACCTTAAAAGACATCAGGGGCAGAACGACATATTTTTACCTTGTCAGCTTGGGGATTCGATCCTGCAACCTACCGGTTACTTGCCCAAAATTCTAACCACTAGGTTACCTGCCTGGTTTCAACAAGAGATCCTTAGTGACAGACTCGTCCAATCTCTTTCAACAAGACGTCCTTAGTGACAGACTGGTCCAATCTGTTTCAACAAGAGGTCCTTAGTGACAGACTGGTCTAATCTGTTTCAACAAGAGGTCCTTAGTGACAGACTGGTCTAATCTGTTTCAACAAGAGGTCCTTAGTGACAGACTGGTCCAATCTGTTTCAACAAGACGTCCTTAGTGACAGACTGGTCACTACGAGATGATGTTTCATGGCTGTGTCCCAAATGGCACTCTATTCACTATTTAGTGGGCCCTGGCCAAATGAAGTGTACACATTTTTTCACAATTCCTGTTATTTAATCCTATTAAAACATCGCTGTCTTAGATCAGTTAGGATCACCACTTAGGATCACCACTTTAAAAGATGTGAAATGTCAGAATAATATTAGAGAGAATGATTTATTTCAGCCTTTATTTCTTTCATCGCATTCCCAGTGGGTCAGAAGTTTACATACACTCAATTAGTATTTGGTAGCATTGGCTTTAAATTGTTTAACTTGGGTCAAACATTTCGGGTAGCCTTCTACAAGCTTCCCACAATAAGTTGGGTGAATTTTGTCCCATTCCTCCTGACAGAGCTGGTGTAACTGAGTCAGGTTTGTAGGCCTCCTTGCTTGCACACGCTTTTTCAGTTCTGCCTGCAAATTTTCTTTGGTATTGAGGTCAGGGCTTTGTGATGGCCTCTCCGACACCTTGACTTTCTTGTCCATAAGCCATTTTGCCACAACTTTGGAATTATGCTTGGGGGTAATTGTCCATTTGGAAGACCCATTTGCGACCAAGCTTTAACTTCCTGACTGAAGTCTTCATATGTTGCTTCAATATATCCACGTAATTTTCCTACTTCATGATGCCATCTAGTCCCTCCTGCAGCAAAAAAACCCCACAACATGATGCTGCCACCCCCGTGCTTCACGGTTGGGATGGTGTTCTTCGGCTTGCAAGCATCCCCCTTTTTCCTCCAAACATAACAATGGTCATTACGGCCAAACAGTTCTATTTTGTTTCATCAGACCAGAGGACATTGAGTTTGAAGGTAGGCCTTGAAATACATTCACAGGTACACCTCCAATGAACTCAAATGATGTCAATTAGCCTATCAGAAGCTTCTAAAGCTGTGACATCATTTTCTGGAAATTTCCAAGCTGTTTAAAGGCACAGTCAACTTAGTGTATGTAAACTTCTGACCCACTGGAATTGTTAAACTGTGAATTATAAGTGAAATAATATGTCTGGAAACAGTCATGCGCATTGCCAAAACTATAGTTTGTTATTAACAAGACATTTGTTGAGTGGTTGAAAAAAATAGTTTTAATGTCTCCTTCAGACATTAGGTGATAGGATGTCATTTAGGACCAGTACAATATTATTGAGACACGTCCTCTTCAGACATTAGGTGATAGGGATGTCATTTAGGACCAGTACAATATTATTGAGACACGTCTTCTTCAGACATTAGGTGAAAGGATGTCATTTAGGACCAGTACAATATTACTGAGACACGTCCTCTTCAGACATTAGGTGAAAGGATGTCATTTAGGACCAGTACAATATTATTGAGACACGTCCTCTTCAGACATTAGGTGAAAGGATGTCATTTAGGACCAGTACAATATTACTGAGACACGTCCTCTTCAGACATTAGGTGATAGGATGTCATTTAGGACCAGTACAATATTATTGAGACATGTCCTCTTCAGACATTAGGTGATAGGATGTCATTTAGGACCAGTACAATATTACAGAGACATGTCTCCTTCAGACAGACATTAGCATGCAAAATGTGTTCTCTTTCATTGTAGACTAAATCACCAGGTTCATTGTAGACTAAATCACCAGGTTCATTGTAGACTAAATCACCAGGTTCATTGTAGACTAAATCACCAGGTTCATTGTAGACTAAATCAACAGGTTCATTGTAGACTAAATCACCAGGTTCATTGTAGACTAAATCACCAGGTTCATTGTAGACTAAATCACCAGGTTCATTGTAGACTAAATCACCAGGTTCATTGTAGACTAAATCACCAGGTTCATTGTAGACTAAATCACCAGGTTCATTGTAGACTAAATCAACAGGTTTATTGTAGACTAAATCAACAGGTTCAATTTAGACTATATCAACAGGTTCATTGATTTATAGCTTATACAGAAGCTTTGCTCTGTGGGTTTTATTTTAAACACTTCTTTAAGAGTTTGCACACTTCTTTGGGATTTGTCTGCTTTCTGTGAAGGCTGAAGCCTCTTAGCTGTACCCTTTCAGATCGTCCCACTCACAACACTGTACTGTAATGATTCTCTGTCTCTATCACTGCTCAGCTCCTCTCCTGTTCTCTCCTCTCCTGTCCTCTCTTCTTCTCTCCTCTCTTCTCCTCTCTTCTTCTGTCCTCTCATGTTCTCTTCTCTCCTATCTTCTCCTCTCCTGTCCTCTTCTCTCTTCCCCTCTCCTCTCCTCTCCTCTCCTCTCCTCTCCTCTCCTCTCCTCTCCTCTCCTCTCCTCTCCTCTCTTCTCTTCTCCTCTCTTCTCCTCCTCTCCTCTCCTCTCCTCTCCTCTCCTCTCCTCTCCTCTCCTCTCCTATCCTCTCTTCTCTTCTCTTCTCTTCTCTTCTCTTCTCTTCTCTTCTCTTCTCTTCTCTTCTCTTCTCTTCTCTTCTCCTCTCCTCTCCTCTCCTCTCCTCTCCTCTCCTCTCCTGTTCTGTCCTCTCCACTCCTTTTTCTTTTCTCCTCCCCTGTCCTCTCTCCATATTTATGTCCCACCCCATCTCCAGCCATCTGAAAGCTCAGTTGCTCTTCACTGTTTCCCCAAATTAGAGAATGTTCTAGTGACAGTTGACCTCCATCCTGTTCCTTCTCATCCTTCTCAGTCAGGGGCAGAAGAACGCACAGACAGACACCAGATTTACAAATAGTCAAACAGATAGACACATGTACACAAATACTGTAAAACGCCTTCTCACACAAACATTTTAAAATGAGCTTTAGCTAATACAAACGCTACAAATAGCCTCCTTACAATGAGAATCAGTCACACTGATATATGAAATGCATGAGGACTAAAACTAAAAATACACAAATGGCTTTTGTAACTAACCCAGCGTGCTCCGATGCAAGTCGACTGCGACTAGAGCTTTGTTCTAAAAAAAAGGATAGCAATCAAAGAAAGGGAGAGAGAAAAACAATCTCTCTCTGTCTTGCGATTAAAGTTGTTGCTTTGACAGAGACAGAATGCCATTGTGTCTGAGAGGGAGCTTAGAGACGACCACGGTAGTCTGTAGTACATAGCCAGACTCCGCCTGACAGCCACTGAACTAAGGTGTTCTCCCGAAGCACTTCGGACCACAACTCTCTCGTAATGCAGTTATTTACAATGGTGTTTGTTCTTCACCGGTTGCCCTTTTCTTGTGGCAACAGGTCACACATCTTGCTGCTGTGATGGAACACTGTGGCATTTCACCCAATAGATACTGTATGGGAGTTTATAAAAATTGGATTTGTTTTCAAATTCTTTGTGGGTCTGTGTAATCTGAGGGAAATGTGTGTTTCTAATATGGTCATACATTTGACAGGAATATAGGAAGTGCAGCTCATTTTCCACCTCATTTTGTGGGCAGTGCGCACATCTTCTCTTGAGAGCAAGGTCTGCCTACGGCTGCCTTTCTCAATAGCAAGGCTATGCTCACTGAGTCTGTACATAGTCAAAGCTTTCCTTAGTTTTTGGTCAGTCACAGTGTTCAGGTATTCTGCCACTGTGTACTCTCCGTTTAGGGCCAAAAAGCATTTTAGTTTGATCAGTTTTTTTGTGTTAATTCTTTCCAATGTGTCAAATAATTCTCTTTTAGTTTTCTCATGATTTGGTTGGGTCTAATTGTGTTGCCGCCCTGTCTCTTGAGGTGATTTCTTTGTTATTCAAGGTTTGGGAATCACTTCCTTTTCGGTGGTTGTAGAATTTAATGGCTCTTTTCTGGATTTTGATCATTCTGCTCTGCATGCGTTATTTGTTGTTTTACACAGAGGATATATTTGCAGAATTCTGCATGCAGAGTCTCAATTTGATGTTTGTCCCATTTTGTGAATTATTGGTTGGTGAGTGGATCCCAGACCTCACAACCATAAAGCGCAATATGTTTGCAGAATTTGCAATCAGGATGCAGACTACAGTGTCAAATCTGCTGAATTGGAGAATCGCTTCTTGAATCGGGGCTACAGAGTTCAGGTATAAAGGGCTGGATTACTTGACAGAGAGAACTTGTTGCGAAGGGCCTCGTGATACATCAGAGAGAGTGTGACACAGCTTCCAAAATGGAGCATTACGTCAAGCATTTCATTAACTGCAAAACCACTCATGTCATCTATAGATTGGAATGTCCACAATGCTAGGTGTTCTACATTGGAATGTCCACAGTGCAAGGTGTTCTACATTGGAATGTCCACAGTGCAAGGTGTTCTACATTGGAATGTCCACAGTGCAAGGTGTTCTACATTGGAATGTCCACAGTGCAAGGTGTTCTACATTGGAATGTCCACAGTGCAAGGTGTTCTACATTGGAATGTCCACAGTGCAAGGTGTTCTACATTGGACAGACAAAGAGACGCCTTCAAGAGCACTTAGCCGAACACAAGTACGCCATACGGGTAGGCAATGAAGACAACCCCATGGCAAGGCACTACAAGTCCCTACACCATGGCAAGGCACTACAAGTCCCTACACCATGGCAAGGCACTACAAGTCCCTACACCATGCCAACCCTGCATCCCTACAAGCTATGGGTATTGATCATATTCCGGCCTCTATTAGAAAAGGGAACCGTCTTAAACAGTTAAACCAAAGGGAAAGTTTTTGGATTTACAAACTACAGGCCACTAAGTACCCTGGTTTAAATGAAGATATGGATTTACAAACTACAGGCCAATAAGTACCCTGGTTTAAATGAAGATATGGATTTATAAACTACAGGCCACTAAGTACCCTGGTTTAAATGAAGATATGGATTTATAAACTACAGGCCACTAAGTACCCTGGTTTAAATGAAGATTTGGATTTATAAACTACAGGCCACTAAGTACCCTGGTTTAAATGAAGATATGGATTTACAAACTACAGGCCACTAAGTACCCTGGTTTAAATGAAGATATGGATTTACAAACTACAGGCCACTAAATACCCTGGTTTAAATGAAGATATGGATTTACAAACTACAGGCCACTAAGTACCCTGGTTTAAATGAAGATATGGATTTACAAACTACAGGCCACTAAGTACCCTGCTTTAAATGAAGATATGGATTTACAAACTACAGGCCACTAAGTACCCTGGTTTAAATGAAGATATGGATTTATAAACTGCAGGCCACTAAATACCCTGGTTTAAATGAAGATATGGATTTCTCACCCTTCCTGTAGGGTCGTGATAGGTCCATTTGCTGTCATCTAGTGGACATTTTTCTCAATTGCCCTCAGCTATGTTTAGACTGTTGTTGTTCATGTTTTGCTGTGTTCTAGTGGACTATGGAATATATTGCTTTCTTATTCTTGACACCTATCCCAGTCATATTTAAGGTTAGAAGTACCTTTCTAAGTGTTCTGATACTTCTAGCTTGTATTTCACAGTATTTCACTTTTTAATGTGTATAGTGTTGTTTACTAGGTGTGTCCAATCAATTGTGTAACCACTCCCTCTTCCAATTAGGGCTGATTGGAAAAGCTGTTCAAAAGAGGACATTGTATTATTTCTTTGTACTCCCTGACGAAGGCCATGCTGCCGAAACGCAACAGATTTTTTTAAAACCTTGTTTCTATTGAACATGCCATACAAATAAAGGCATTTTAATGAATTATATGAAGAGTGCCTTGGTCCTCCTTTGTTGTTTATGTTCTATAACTGATTCAAGTATTTTTATCCAGATCCTTTTTATGTCAAATTGCATGTTCCTTTTGATGGCGTAGAAGGCCCTTTTGCCTTGTCTCTCAGATCATTCACCGCTTTGTGGAAGTTACCTCTGGCGCTGATGTTTAGGCCGAGGTACGTACACTGGTTCCTCAATTAAAAGTTTAGAGTTTTTGCCGCAACCTTTTGTGGTAGATGGTGACAGATTGTAGTAAATTGGGTAAATCTGTAAATGCACCACACTATGACAAAGGGGAGTTAGAACGCTGATCTATCCGTAGTCTAAACTGTGGCACAAATTGACTATCTTTGATTCAAATTTTTGTAAATTAATGGAGGTGTGAATGTTCTGCATCAGGCAAAAAAATAATACTTGCTAGCGGGTTGAGAGAGAACTTGGGTAAAGACAAAGACGCAGTTACACTTAACATGTGGACTGACGATAAAATAAAATAAAAATAGGAACGGTGGCCTTTTGGTTTCTCACCCCTTCTAAAAACAGAAATAAATCATTCGAAATAACAAACTGGCTTTATTTACCACAGTGTGAAATAGTGATAGCCCCTCTATATAAAACACCTTTCTGAAACACGTAGTCCTTCTTTGCTGATGTGAAGAAGACACTGAATGAAAGAGTCCAGTGAGGATATGGAGGGGGGAAAGGTTGTCTGTCTGTTGCCTGTTTGTCAAGTTTACCAGCGTTTGTCCTGTCAGCTCCTGTCTTTTCCCAGCCTCTCTTTTCCTCGTCCTCCTGGTTTTTGACTCTTGCCTGTCCTGACCCTGTACCCACTCGACTAACCACTATGCCTGTTCCTGACCCTGTACCCACCCGACTAACCACTCTGCCTGACCCTGAGCCTGCCTCCCGTCCTGTACCTCTGCTCCTACTCTAGATAATCAACCCCTCCCTGCCTTGACCTGTCGTTTGTCTGCCCCTCTTGTTACAATAAACATAGTTACTTCACACAGTCTGCATTTCGGTCTTACCTTGATACCTGATACTTCAGCGAGGATATTTAGGGGAAAAAAGTTTCCCATATTTTCAAGACCTGAGCTACTTAATTTATTTATGAAATGTACTAGTTTATTTAGGCAATTTTAATATATTTATTTATGCTTGGCCTATTTCGAAGGCTATTTTGCAGCATAAAGCTATATTTGTCAGCATAAAGCTGAGTGACTCACTCATTCATGGCTTTTGATCAAAATAAATAAGTACCAACATCCTTTTGGATAGTTTCTATTAAAGTTTTGACCAGGTTAATCTGATCATGTTGTGTGTGTTACATTATTTGTAACATTGTGGGGTACAATGTAGAATGTAAATGAAATAAATCCTATTTATAATCAATAATCAGATTTTTTGTATGATACTTTTTGATATTTTTAAGACGATACAAAACATACACATACAAACAACAACTACGTCACACCCGCCCAGACCCACCTGACCACACCCCCGTCCCCAGACCCACCTGCCCAGACCCACCTGCCCACACCCCCCGTCCCCAGACCCACCTTCCCAGACCCACCTTCCCAGACCCACCTGCCCAGACCCACCTGCCACACCCCCGTCCCCAGACCCACCTGCCCACACCCCCGTCCCCAGACCCACCTTCCCAGACGCACCTGCCCAGACCCACCTGCTCACACCCCCGTCCCCAGACCCACCTTTCCAGACCCACTTTCCCAGACCCACCTGCCCAGACCCACCTGCTCACACCCCCGTCCCCAGCGCCCCCGTCCCCAGCGCCCCCGTCCCCAGCGCTCCAGCACCCACGTCCCCAGCGCCCCCGTCCCCAGCGCCCCCGTCCCCAGCGCCCCCATCCCCAGCACCCCCGTCCCCAGCGCCCCCGTCCCCAGCGCCCCCATCCCCAGCACCCCCATCCCCAGCGCCCCCGTCCCCAGCGCCCCCGTCCCCAGCGCCCCCGTCCCCAGCGCCCCCGTCCCCAGCGCCCCCGTCCCCAGCTCCCCCGTCCCCAGCGCCCCCATCACTCTCCGCCACATGGCCTCAAACTGCACCATTTTGTTTCTCTCCGTCGCCCCACACACTTTCAACATTTAGAAAATAACGGCTGACATTGGCTGTTTTTCAGTTTTTAAGTTTACATTTTTTTTTTAAGATGATTGAAGAGAAAAATATCGTTTAACCCATTATTATAACCTCATGAAAAATGTATTTACTGCAAAGCCTAAGACCTTCGGGTTTAACCTTATGAATGAATGATTACATTGAAGATTTTAAGCCACCTCTTAATGAGTTCCCAGAGCCGATCTCAACAAGATAACATGAAGTGACTGATTGTTTTTCTAACTACAAACGGTATGCTATTGTTTCTCTTTTCCTGCATCAATTTGTTTGTCTGCATGTATAACATCTTCGTTTACAGTACGTGAGGCAAAAGTATCCTATTTTTCTGAAAATTGTCAGTCCAAGTTCTCTCTCAATTCCGGGACCACCCGACAGATGATTTGTGTTTTTGCCCTGTGTAGGACTCTAGTGCGATAGGAGAGAGACTGAAACATTCACATCTCCGTTAATTTACAAAAGGGTAGTCTAATAGCTTGGCTAGGTGTAAAAAATCCCCCAATTTGTGCCACAGTTTAGACTACTGATAGATGCTGCGGTCAGTCACAGTTGAGTCCTATTTTAAAGTGTAGCCTAATGGCCAAAAAAGGCCAACCTTGCAATGTCTTGTATATTTCTATCTCCATAATGAAAAATGCAACAGTGTGCTCTCTAGGAAAATGGCATCTAGATGGAATTTGTATTTGTGGTCCTGGCAACTGGACCTTTTTTGGGACACCATTATTTTTCTCTTACTGAGATTTACTCCTAGGGCCAAGATCTGCTAGAATCAGTGCAGAATATCTACGTGCTGCTGTAGGCCGTCCTTTGTTGGGGACAGAAGCACCAGATCATCAGATTCTAGTAGGGTGAGGCCCAGACTGTTCCAGTGCTTTCGCAAATTCTCTCTCTCTTTCAAATCCACAGGCCGTGGCCATACAGAACACTACAGACAGAACACTACAGACATAACCCTACAGACAGAACACTACAGACAGAACACTACAAACAGAACACTACAGGCAGAACACTACAGACAGAACACTACAGACAGAACAATACAGACAGAACACTACAGACAGAACACCACAGACAGAACACTACAGACAGAACAATACAGACAGAACAATACAGACAGAACAATACAGACAGAACCCTACAGACAGAACCCTACAGACAACACTACAGGTAGAACACTACAGACAGAACACTACAGGTAGAACACTACAGACAGAACACTACAGACAGAACACTACAGACAGAACACTACAGACAGAACACTGCAGACAGAACACTACAGACAGAACACCACAGACAGAACACCACAGACAGAACACTACAGACAGAACACTACAGACAGAACACTACAGACAGAACACCACAGACAGAACACCACAGACAGAACACCACAGACAAAACACTGCAGACAGAACACTACAGACAGAACACTACAGGTAGAACACTACAGACAGAACACTACAGACAGAACACTACAGACAGAACACTACAGACAGAACACTACAGGTAGAACACTACAGACAGAACACTACAGACAGAACACTACAGACAGAACACTACAGACAGAACACTACAGACAGAACACTACAGACAGAACACTACAGACAGAACACTACAGACAGAACACCACAGACAGAACACTACAGACAGAACACTACAGACAGAACACCACAGACAGAACACTACAGACAGAACACCACAGACAGAACACTACAGACAAAACACTACAGACAGAACACTACAGACAGAACACCACAGACAGAACACTACAGACAGAACACTACAGACAGAACACCACAGACAGAACACCACAGACAGAACACCACAGACAGAACACTACAGACAGAACACTACAGACAGAACAATACAGACAGAACCCTACAGGTAGAACAATACAGACAGAACACTACAGTTAGAACAATACAGACAGAACACTACAGGTAGAACACTACAGGTAGAACACTACAGGTAGAACAATACAGACAGAACACTACAGACAGAACAATACAGACAGAACCCTACAGGTAGAACAATACAGACAGAACACTACAGTTAGAACAATACAGACAGAACACTACAGGTAGAACACCACAGACAGAACACTACAGTTAGAACAATACAGACAGAACACTACAGGTAGAACACCACAGACAGAACACTACAGACAGAACACTACAGACAGAACACTACAGACAGAACACTACAGACAGAACACTACAGACAGAACACTACAGACAGAACACTACAGACAGAACAATACAGACAGAACCCTACAGGTAGAACAATACAGACAGAACACTACAGTTAGAACAATACAGACAGAACACTACAGGTAGAACACCACAGACAGAACACTACAGTTAGAACAATACAGACAGAACACTACAGGTAGAACACTACAGACAGAACACTACAGACAGAACACTACAGACAGAACACTACAGACAGAACACTACAGACAGAACACTACAGACAGAACACTACAGACAGAACACTACAGGTAGAACACTACAGGTAGAACACTACAGACAGAACACTACAGACAGAACAATACAGACAGAACACTACAGACAGAACACTACAGACAGAACACCACAGACAGAACACTACAGACAGAACACTACAGACAGAACACTACAGACAGAACACTACAGACAGAACACCACAGACAGAACACTACAGACAGAACACTACAGACAGAACACTACAGACAGAACACTACAGGTAGAACACTACAGACAGAACAATACAGACAGAACACTACAGACAGAACACTACAGACAGAACACTACAGACAGAACACTACAGACAGAACAATACAGACAGAACACTACAGACAGAACACTACAGACAGAACACTACAGACAGAACACTACAGACAGAACACTACAGACAGAACACTACAGACAGAACACCACAGACAGAACACTACAGACAGAACACTACAGACAGAACACTACAGTTAGAACAATACAGACAGAACACTACAGGTAGAACACCACAGACAGAACACTACAGACAGAACACTACAGACAGAACACTACAGACAGAACACTACAGACAGAACCCTACAGACAGAACAATACAGACAGAACACTACAGACAGAACACTACAGACAGAACACTACAGACAGAACACTACAGACAGAACACTACAGACAGAACAATACAGACAGAACACTACAGACAGAACACTACAGACAGAACACTACAGACAGAACACTACAGACAGAACACTACAGACAGAACACTACAGACAGAACACTACAGACAGAACACTACAGACAGAACAATACAGACAGAACACTACAGACAGAACACTACAGACAGAACACTACAGACAGAACACTACAGACAGAACAATACAGACAGAACAATACAGACAGAACACTACAGACAGAACACTACAGACAGAACACTACAGACAGAACAATACAGACAGATCCCTACAGGTAGAACACTACAGACAGAACACTACAGGTAGAACAATACAGACAGAACACTACAGACAGAACAATACAGACAGAACACTACAGACAGAACACTACAGACAGAACACTACAGACAGAACACTACAGGTAGAACACTACAGACAGAACACCACAGACAGAACACTACAGACAGAACACTACAGACAGAACACTACAGACAGAACACCACAGACAGAACACTACAGACAGAACACTACAGACAGAACACTACAGACAGAACACCACAGACAGAACACTACAGACAGAACAATACAGACAGATCCCTACAGGTAGAACACTACAGACAGAACACTACAGGTAGAACAATACAGACAGAACACTACAGACAGAACAATACAGACAGAACAATACAGACAGAACACTACAGACAGAACACTACAGACAGAACAATACAGACAGAACACTACAGACAGAACACTACAGACAGAACAATACAGACAGAACACTACAGACAGAACACTACAGACAGAACACTACAGACAGAACACTACAGACAGAACAATACAGACAGAACACTACAGACAGAACACTACAGACAGAACAATACAGACAGAACACTACAGACAGAACACTACAGACAGAACACTACAGACAGAACACTACAGACAGAACAATACAGACAGAACACTACAGACAGAACACTACAGACAGAACACTACAGACAGAACACTACAGACAGAACAATACAGACAGAACACTACAGACAGAACACTACAGACAGAACAATACAGACAGAACACTACAGACAGAACACTACAGACAGAACACTACAGACAGAACACTACAGACAGAACACTACAGACAGAACAATACAGACAGAACACTACAGACAGAACACTACAGACAGAACAATACAGACAGAACACTACAGACAGAACACTACAGACAGAACACTACAGACAGAACACTACAGACAGAACACTACAGACAGAACCCTACAGACAGAACAATACAGACAGAACACTACAGACAGAACACTACAGACAGAACACTACAGACAGAACACTACAGACAGAACACTACAGACAGAACAATACAGACAGAACACTACAGACAGAACACTACAGACAGAACACTACAGACAGAACACTACAGACAGAACACTACAGACAGAACACTACAGACAGAACACTACAGACAGAACACTACAGACAGAACAATACAGACAGAACACTACAGACAGAACACTACAGACAGAACACTACAGACAGAACACTACAGACAGAACAATACAGACAGAACAATACAGACAGAACACTACAGACAGAACACTACAGACAGAACACTACAGACAGAACAATACAGACAGATCCCTACAGGTAGAACACTACAGACAGAACACTACAGGTAGAACAATACAGACAGAACACTACAGACAGAACAATACAGACAGAACACTACAGACAGAACACTACAGACAGAACACTACAGACAGAACACTACAGGTAGAACACTACAGACAGAACACCACAGACAGAACACTACAGACAGAACACTACAGACAGAACACTACAGACAGAACACCACAGACAGAACACTACAGACAGAACACTACAGACAGAACACTACAGACAGAACACCACAGACAGAACACTACAGACAGAACAATACAGACAGATCCCTACAGGTAGAACACTACAGACAGAACACTACAGGTAGAACAATACAGACAGAACACTACAGACAGAACAATACAGACAGAACAATACAGACAGAACACTACAGACAGAACACTACAGACAGAACAATACAGACAGAACACTACAGACAGAACACTACAGACAGAACAATACAGACAGAACACTACAGACAGAACACTACAGACAGAACACTACAGACAGAACACTACAGACAGAACAATACAGACAGAACACTACAGACAGAACACTACAGACAGAACAATACAGACAGAACACTACAGACAGAACACTACAGACAGAACACTACAGACAGAACACTACAGACAGAACAATACAGACAGAACACTACAGACAGAACACTACAGACAGAACACTACAGACAGAACACTACAGACAGAACAATACAGACAGAACACTACAGACAGAACACTACAGACAGAACAATACAGACAGAACACTACAGACAGAACACTACAGACAGAACACTACAGACAGAACACTACAGACAGAACAATACAGACAGAACACTACAGACAGAACACTACAGACAGAACAATACAGACAGAACACTACAGACAGAACACTACAGACAGAACACTACAGACAGAACACTACAGACAGAACACTACAGACAGAACACCACAGACAGAACAATACAGACAACAGTAGCAACAGGTCATGGAGGTGAAGGTTTTTCATAATTTGTAGTGTCGCTGTCATGTGAAAGTCCTGAGATAAGGAGACCACAGTTTGAAGGATAAAAACACCACACTGCAATGTGTTATACTGTTGAACTGAGAACAGCTTGGTTGATGACATCAGTGGGATGTACAAGAAGGAAAACAAGATCTGTCTCCTGTCTGTTAAAATTGCATCATGGATTTAATTTGACTGCTGAAAACTAAATTCCAACACTCGCCGTGACATTCCCTTAATCAGCACGACACGTGAAATGTTCAACATTAACTGTGCTTGAAACGAGCTGGGTACTGTACACTGCATCTGCATCGCCATCATAGAGGGGGGGGGGGGGTGACCCTGTGTGCATCCCAATGAGCACCCTATTGGCCCATTGGGCTCTGGTCAAAAGTAGTGCACTTTATAGGGAATGGGGTACCATTTGAGTTGGACGCGGGGGCAAGGGGGTGTTCCTTCACTGCTGTAAACGTCAGGGCCTTGGTCCCTTGGCTAGGTTCAGTTGGTTGGCTGGCTTGGTTTTTATGTGCAATGGTTCAGGAATAGGACTCTGTGGATCGTGGTTTATATATGTGTCTGTTTACAGCTGTCTCTATACAAGTCTGTACTGTTTCACTGTATAACCCATCAGCTCTCTGAGTTACGGTTTCTGTGTCTCTGCTGTTTCGCAGTGTAACCCATCAGCTCTCTGAATTACGGTTTCTGTGTCTCTGCTGTTTCACTGTATAATCAGCCAAGTCTCCAGAGCTGTAACCCATCTGCTCTCTGTATACGGGTCTCTCCGTGTCTGTTAGGGCACACAACAGTCCCTCCTCACCATTAAAACCATCTGAAAGGAGTCATTACTCATCTTTAGAGAAACAACAACACCATGGTACACCATGGTTCAACAAGGCCTGAGAGATAAGAGAGGTGTCCTCACCAACAGGGGAAACGGGAGTTTGTCCTATAGCCGTACGGATGGACTTGTAGCTCTGACGTGTAACCGTTGTCTCTCTGTAACATGGGCAGCACCAGCACAATCACAAAAAAGTCAGTCCACTCCACCTCACCCCAGGAATGAGCATTAGAACCAAAGGGCAGCCAAGGTGAGTCTGAATGGAAAGGCAACTCTCAGAGACAATGAGACAATCTGTTACCAGTTGCGGCTAAATTAATTCCTATCACAACGGGGAAAAAAAATCAATACTCTTTGTAACCTATTTCCTCCTACACAGTCATTTGTTTCTCCAACAGAAAGCTGTCACTTCCTGTTTAAAATACCCTCCTCGGATAGGTCGCAAATAGCACCCTATTTCATTTACATTGGTCAAACATAGTGCACAATCTAGGGAATAGGGTGCCATTTAGGCTGTACACCGATGTACAAAAGTACACTCCTGCTCTTAAAATCCACGGATGCTCCTTCCAACACTAGATGCTAGCTGGCACTGTGTTGTGAGTTGTATGTAATCAGTGAATGATAGCTTTTCACTCCATCCAGGCTGAAAGGAGGCAGAGAGATAGATTTTTGTCCTCAAACAATACTATCAACCAGAGGAGGATTGCTTTTTCCCCCTCTCACGTACGGGGAAGAATATAATGCACATTATTTAGATACGAGACAAGAAATGCTGGATGAAAAGCCTGAAAGGGGCTGATAGCTTGCAGACCTCTTTGCCGGGTCTTGTAAAATCACCGAAAGCCATTTCTTCTACACATTGGGTCTTGGGCCTGACATTGTGAGAGGGAGAGCAGACGGCTGATATTTACGACTGCAATCTCACTTCTCTCTATCTATCTCTTGTGAGAGAGTTTGTCAGACTGAGAGCTAGAATCTTGCCAGGACCATAATATAGATGGGTAGTTCCCCCCCCAGTGACTGTACACACATACCCAAACCAGAAGCCATGGATTACAGGCAACATTCGCACTGAGCTGCCGCTTTCAAGGAGAGGGACTCTAACCTGGAAGCTTATAAGAAATCCCGCTATGCCCTCAGACGAGCCATCAAACAGGCAAATCGTCAATACAGGGCAGATCAAATCGTACTACACCGTCTCCGACGCTCATCGGATGTGGCAGGGATTGCAAACTATTACAGACTACAAAGGGAAGCACAGCCGAGAGCTGCCCAGTGACACAAACCTACCAGACGAACTAAATAACTTCTATGCTCGCTTCGAGGCAAGTAACACTGAAACATGCATGAGAGCATCAGCTGTTCCAGATGACAGTGTGATCACGCTCTCCGCAGCCAATATGAGTAAGACCTTTGAACATGTCAACACAAGGCTGCTGGTCCTGACGGATTACCAGGATGTGTACTCCGAGCACGCGCTGACCAACTGGCAAGTGTCTTCACTGACATTTTCAACCTCTCCCTGTCTGAGTCTGTAATACCAACATGTTTCAAGTAGACCACCATAGTCCCTGTGCCCAAGAACACGAAGATGACATGCCTAAATGACTACCGACCTCTAGCACTCACGTCCGTAGACATGAAATGCTTTGAAAGGCTGGTCATGGCTCACATCAACACCATTATCCCAGAAAACCTAAACCCACTCCAATTTGCATACCGCACCTACAGATCCACAGATGATGAAATCTCTATTGCACTCTCCACACTTCCCATTCCCACCCGGACAAAAGGAACACCTATGTTAGAATGCTATTCATTGACTACAGCTTAGAATTCCACAACACAGTGCCCTCAAAGCTCTTCACTAAGCTAAGGACCCTGGAACAAAACACCTCCCTCTGCAACTGGATCCTGGATTTCCTGGCGGGCCGCCCCCCAAGTGGTAAGGGTAGGTAACAACACATCCACCACGCTGATCCTCAATACAGGGGCCCCTCAGGGGCGCGTGATCAGTCCTCTCCTGTACTATCTGTTCACATATGACTGCATGGCCAGGCACAACTCCAACACCATCATTAAGTTTGCTGATGACACAACAGTGGTAGGCCTGATCACCGACAACGATAAGACAGCCTATGGGAGGAGAGAAGAGACCTGACAGTGTGGTGCCAGCACAACAACATCTCCCTTAATGTGATCAAAACAAAAGAAATGATTGGGGACTACAGGAAAAGGAGGACCGAGCATGTCCCCATTCTCATCGACGGGGCTGTAGTGGAGTAGGTTGATTGCTTCAAGTTCCTTGGCGTCCACATCATCAACAAACTAACATGGTCCAAGCACACCAAGCACCCCATCAGGAGACTGAAAAGATTAGGCATGGGTCCTAAGATCCTCAAATGATTTTACAGCTGCACCATCGAGAGCATCCTGATGGGTTGCATCACTGCCTGGTATGGCAACTGTGCGGCCTCCGACCGCAAGGCTCTACAGAGGGTAGTGCTTATGGCCCAATACATTACTGGGGCCAAGTTTCCTGCCATCTAGGACCTCTATACCAGGCGGTGTCAGAGGAAGGCCATAAAAATTGTCAAAAACTCCAGCCACCCTAGTCATAGATTGTTCTCTCTGTACTGCACGGAAAGCGGTACAGGAGCGCCAAGTCTCGGTCCAAGTGGTTTCTAAACAGCTTCTACCTCCAAGCCATAAGCCTCTGGAACAGCGAATCAAAGGGCTACCCAGACAATTTGCATACCCCCTCCCCCTTTCTACGCTGCTGCTACTCTCTCTGTAACAGTACCCCCTGTATATAGCCACACTATTGTTATTTACTATTGTTATTTACTATTGTTATTTACTGCTGCTCTTTAATTATTTGTTATTCATATCTCTTAAAACTGCATTGTTGGTTATGGGCTCGTCAGTAAGCATTTCACTGTGAACTTTGTGTTGCTTTGTCGAGGCACATGCTCTACTCATTTAAAAAAAAAAATTTTATCTTACAGCATAGCAAAAGCTCAGGTTGCCCAGCCCGGCGGAGAAACAATCTTCGGCAAAATCATTCGCAAGGAGATTCCTGCAAAAATACCTGTACCTGTTGTACACTTGTTGTATGTGACAAATAACATTTGATTTGATGTTTACCTATAATAGTAGAGATATGTTTAGTTCCTCCTCCAGGACAATAATGGCTAGCCTGCTCTAAAACAATTGGTTACCCATTCTGTTCACTGGGATGATAGTGATATTGTGTCTGATCTCATAATGTAAAGTATGTGTAGAGGTGTAATCTAGAGCCAAACTGTTGATTGTTAATCTGAGTGTATCCTGCTATTGACACACGTGTTGAATAATGCAGCAGAACATAACAACAGTAATCAATGAGGCAGTCTAGACAGCACAGCTGAGCGCAGGTAGAGAAGACAGAGCAAGTGTCTGGTGGTTGTAGCTCTGCTCCGCCCACTAATGTTAATTCGCTCAATATATGCATATACACCCATCGTATTTATGCAAATGTGGCACATGTCTATTTTCTTAATTTAAACACAAAATGTAAAAATAAATACATGATACCAGTAGAAAATGTATATATGAGGGTATTATAAGAAGAAAATAAGAAAAAAAAAGGCACATTTTACAATAAAATTGAACACCTGAATTCCCTTGACTCCATTTAATATTTGTCTTTGCCAGTAAAATGTTTCTGTGTTGTAACGGATGGAGAAAAATAAAAATTGCTCTGGAGAATCTTCATCCAATGTTGCATTTAGAAATGTTTTACTAAAACCTTTGAATCATTTTGATGACCGTTGCTAGTCTAGACTGCCTCATTGATTACTGTTCATGAAGGTGTGTTTAATGGCTACCCAGTCTGTTCATGAAGGTGTGTTTAATGGCTACCCAGTCTGTTCATGAAGGTGTGTTTAATGGTTACCCAGTATGTTCACGAAGGTGTGTTTAATGGCTACCCAGACTGTTCATGAAGGTGTGTTTAATGGCTACCTAGACTGTTCATGAAGCTGTGTTTAATGGCTACCCAGACTGTTCATGAAGGTGTGTTTAATGGTTACCCAGTCTGTTCATGAAGGTGTGTTTAATGGCTACCCAGACTGTTCATGAAGCTGTGTTTAATGGCTACCCAGTCTGTTCATGAAGGTGTGTTTAATGGTTACCCAGTATGTTCACGAAGGTGTGTTTAATGGCTACCCAGTCTGTTCATGAAGGTGTGTTTAATGGTTACCCAGTCTGTTCATGAAGGTGTGTTTAATGGCTACCCAGTCTGTTCATGAAGGTGTGTTTAATGGCTACCCAGTCTGTTCATGAAGGTGTGTTTAATGGCTACCCAGTCTGGTCATGAAGGTGTGTTTAATGGTTACCCAGTCTGTTCATGAAGGTGTGTTTAATGGCTACCCAGACTGTTCATGAAGCTGTGTTTAATGGCTACCCAGTCTGTTTATGAAGGTGTGTTTAATGGCTACCCAGTCTGTTCATGAAGGTGTGTTTAATGGCTACCCAGTCTGTTCATGAAGGTGTGTTTAATGGCTACCCAATCTGGTCATGAAGGTGTGTTTAATGGTTACCCAGTCTGTTCATGAAGGTGTGTTTAATGGCTACCCAGACTGTTCATGAAGCTGTGTTTAATGGCTACCCAGTCTGTTTATGAAGGTGTGTTTAATGGCTACCCAGTCTGTTCATGAAGGTGTGTTTAATGGCTACCCAGTCTGTTCATGAAGGTGTGTTTAATGGCTACCCAGTCTGTTCATGAAGGTGTGTTTAATGGTTACCCAGTCTGTTCACAAAGGTGTGTTTAATGGCTACCCAGTCTGTTCATGAAGGTGTGTTTAATGGTTACCCAGTCTGTTCATGAAGCTGTGTTTAATGGCTACCCAGTCTGTTCATGAAGAAACTCATTAGAAGGTTTAATTCATTCGAAAACACATTAAGACGTCTTCTCCTTATTTTAAGAGAAGTTTGGATTTGAGAACCCTTGCCCCCTTTTCACCCAGCTGCATGGTATTGAGTTTCCTTTTTAATCAGCTATCAGGTAAGTGCTTTACCCCCCTTTTAAATGAGAACCAAATGTCACCAATTTCGTCAGGGAGAAAAATAACTGCAGTTGTAAATGTCACAAGACCTAAAATCAACAGTAATAAAGCACTGTGAGGTACAGACACTCTCCACATTAATTAACTCCCCCAGGGCAACGCCAGACCAAGCCGGCGTCTAGGTGTTTGCGTGTGTGTGGTGTGTGAGTGGGAGGGGGGGGGGGGGGGGGGCATGCTTGTGTACGTTTCTGACTGGGCATCATATCTCCCCCCCCCCCCCCCCCCCCCCCCTCTCCTTGTTCCCCCCCCCCCCCCCTCTCCCCCCCCTTCTCCTTGTTCCCCTGTGCCAGGCGAATAGATCCAATACGGCAATTGGCAGGAAATGAGAAGCTTTGCTTAGCGAGTGACATCAATCAGACGCAGAGTCGGGGTGACTGGGACTGGACCCTCTGTCTGGGATCTACCTGCCATTGTGTCTTTCATCGGAACAGGTAACAGAGCTATCTACCTGCCATTGTGTTTTTCATCAGAACAGGGAGCGTAGCTATCTACCTACCATTGTGTTTTTCATCAGAACAGGGAGCGTAGCTATCTACCTACCATTGTGTTTTTCATCAGAACAGGGAACAGAGCTATCTACTTACCATTATGTCTTTCATCAGAACAGGGAGAGTAGCTATCTACCAACCATTGTGTCTTTCATCAGAACAGGGAACAGAGCTATCTACCTACCATTGTGTTTTTCATCAGAACAGGGAGAGTAGCTATCTACCAACCATTGTGTTTTTCATCAGAACAGAGAGAGTAGCTATCTACCAACCATTGTGTTTTTCATCAGAACAGAGAGAGTAGCTATCTACCTACCATTGTGTTTTTCATCAGAACAGGGAGAGTAGCTATCTACCTACCATTGTGTTTTTCATCAGAACAGGGAACAGAGCTATCTACCTACCATAGTGTCTTTCAGCTACACTATATACTGTATATACAAAGGTATGTGGACCCCACTTCAAATTAGTGGATCTGTCTATTTCTGCCACACCTGCTGATGACAGGTGTATAAAATTGAGCACACAGCCACGCAATCAAACATTGGCGGTAGAATGGCTTTAGTGAAGAGCTCAGTGCCTATCAACGTGGCATCGTCATAGGATGCCACCTTTCCAACAAGTTAGTTTGTAACATTTATGCCCTGGTCAACTGTAGGTGCTGTTATTGTGAAGTGGAAACGTCTAGGAGTAACAACGGCTCGGCCCTGAAGTGGTAGGCCACACAAGGTCACAGAACGGCACCGCCAAGTGCTGAAGCTCGTAGCACGTAAACATTTTCTGTCCTCGGTCGAAAACATTCACTACCGAGTTCCAAACTGCCGATGGAAGCAACGTCAGTGCAATAACTTAAATGGGTTTCCGTGGCCGAGCGGCAGCACACAAGCCTAAGATCACCATGCCAAGCGTCGGTTGGTGTGGTGTAAATCTCGCTGCCATTGGAATCTGGAGCAGTGGAAACACGTTCTCTGGAGTGATGAAATACTCTTCACCATCTTGCAGTCATAAGAATTAATCTTGGTTTGGCACATGCCAGGAGAACGCTACCTGCCCCAATGCACAGTGCCAACTGTAAAGTTTGGTGGAGGAGAAATAATGGTTTAGGAATGTTTTTTCTTAGTTCCAGTGAAGGGAAATCGTAGAGCTACAGCATACAATTACATTCTAAACCATTCTGTGCTACCAACTTTGTGGCAACAATTTAGGGAAGGGCCTTTCCTGTTTCAGTATGACAGTGCCCCTGTGCACAAAGCGAGGTCCGTACATAAATGTTTTGTGGATATCAGTGTGGAAGAACTTGACTGGCCTACACAGAGCCCTGACCTCAACCTCATCTAACAAATTGGGGATGATTGAAATGCCGACTGCGAGCCAGGCCTAATCGCCCAACATCAGTGTCCGACCTCACTAATGTTCTTGTGGCTGAATGGAAGCAAGTCCCCTGCAGCAATGTTCCAGTATCTAGTGGAAAGCCTTCCCAGAAGAGTGGAGGCTGTTATAGCAGCAATGTTCCAACATCTAGTGGAAAGCCTTCCCAGAAGAGTGGAGGCTGTTATGGCAGCAATGTTCCAACATCTAGTGGAAAGCCTTCCCAGAAGAGTGGAGGCTGTTATAGCAGCAATGTTCCAACATCTAGTGGAAAGCCTTCCCAGAAGAGTGGAGGCTGTTATAGCAGAAAAGGGGGGGGGGGACCAAATGCATATTAATTAGACGATGAGATGTTCACATACTTCTGGTCATGTAGTGAATGTCTGGAACAGACCCAAGACAGGATCCTAAAAGCAGGGATAAAGACATGGTACATTTTCCCTCCGCTTCTACTGACCTTTAAAAGAGCACTTCAATCCACGTGGTCATACGAATGAAATAGGCCCAATCATCTCATGGAATATGGTCTTCAGATCTTTATTAACGGGATACACTATTTCTGTTTTCACATTATTGTTATAACTGCGTATATATTACAGATGTATGCTGCAATTTCCTGTTGACCAGGTTTAATGAAAACATAATAAGGGTCGTTACATAGTTAACCCAATTAGAGTCCACTCTTCCTTGTATTCGCTACGTTGGTTTTTTGACAGAGAGGCACCGTTTGCATCTACGCTTGTAATTCAGAGCCGTACGGTACCTGTTATTATCAGAACCTGTACTGTTCAACCTGCCTCACTGTATATCCGGGCTCTGTTTTTATGGCTGTGAGTAGAAGTCAACTGCAGGTTCACATCCTCTCTCTCTCTCTCTCTCTGCCCGCTGTTTATTGTTATTATCCTTCTAAGAGGAATCATGTTATTTATCAGAGGGGTCTGACTCTCAAATGGCACCCTATTCCCTAGGTAGTGCACTACTTTTTGACCAGGGCCCATAGTGCCTTACATATAATACACTACGTATGAAGAAAAAACAAGGATGCCGTTTGGGACGTCACACAGAGCTTTCTCAATAGCCCAGACTCATCATCTCGTATAATAACCCAGGCCCCTCTACCTCCACTCCCCATCTACTCTGGCTGAAAGCCAAGATACTGAGCATTTGAAACTATCTGGCATTTTGCTCCATGTAACACATGTCAGGTTTACTTTTGCCGTTGCCTCTCGCTCTTCTCTGATTGGTGCATTCCAAAAAAAAGCAAATCAAATCACCTTTTACTCTCCCCTTTAAGTGCTGGAGAAACACTGGCCACACATTAAATATTGAACAGGAGCAAGTCAATAGGGATTTCAGTCGTACCTCTTGCAGCAGAGAGCAGATGCTATCATACCCTCAGATATAGCCCCCTTAAGCATAACTAAAGTGGATATGCATTTGGATAGTTCTCAGGGTATGTGCCCTGGCCTACCGCCTGTACAGAACTGTGTTGTCTTTTACCTCTTTGGGTTGTTCTATGAATTTAAAATCAATTTCAAGGTGAGGAGGAGGAGTCGAGGCAGAGGAGTCGAGGCAGAGGAGTCGAGGCAGAGGAGTCAAGGCAAGGGAGTCAAGGCAGAGGAGTCAAGGCAAAGGAGTCAAGGCAAAGGAGTCAAGGCAGAGGAGTGAAGGCAAAGGAGTCAAGGCATAGGAGTCAAGGCAGAGGAGTCAAGGCAAAGGAGTCAAGGCAAAGGAGTCAAGGCAGAGGAGTCAAGGCAAAGGAGTCAAGGCATAGGAGTCAAGGCAGAGGAGTCAAGACAGAGGAGTCAAGGCAAAGGAGTCAAGGCAAAGGAGTCAAGGCAAAGGAGTCAAGGCAGAGGAGTCAAGGCAAAGGAGTCAAGGCATAGGAGTCAAGGCAAAGGAGTCAGGGCAGAGGAGTCAGGGCAAAGGAGTCAAGGCAGAGGAGTCAAGGCAGAGGAGTCAAGGCAGAGGAGTCAAGGCAAATGAGTCAAGGCATAGGAGTCAAGGCATAGGAGTCAAGGCATAGGAGTCAAGGCATAGGAGTCAAGGCAGAGGAGTCAAGGCAGAGGAGTCAGGGCAAAGGAGTCAAGGCAGAGGAGTCAAGGCAGAGGAGTCAAGGCAGAGGAGTCAAGGCAAATGAGTCAAGGCATAGGAGTCAAGGCATAGGAGTCAAGGCATAGGAGTCAAGGCATAGGAGTCAAGGCAGAGGAGTCGAGGCAGAGGAGTCGAGGCATAGGAGTCGAGGCATAGGAGTCGAGGCATAGGAGTCGAGGCATAGGAGTCGAGGCATAGGAGTCGAGGCATAGGAGTCGAGGCAGAGGAGTCGAGGCAGAGGAGTCGAGGCAGAGGAGTCGAGGCAGAGGAGTCGAGGCAAAGGAGTCAGTAGTCAATAAAGAGTAGTCAATGAGGAGCAGCCAAGGCAGAGTTATTTTTATTTATTTTTTTAAATAAAAAAATATATTCACCTTTGTTTAACTGTCTTTAAGGGTTTATTCCCTTAACAGTTCATGATGTATTTATTGAACTATTTAAAGAATCATCTAATTGTTGGCTTACAGTGGAATAGTGTGCTTTATCCATCACAGGAGCAGCCTTCGCCATGCTGTTGAAAATTCCCTCTCCATACTTATTTGACATGCACTTCAAGAACATAATTAGTCTGCTAGTTCTTAAGACGCACTAGCTAATGAATTGATTAAGTAGTTAATTATTAAGCATTGCGATACAGTAAGCTGCTGTTCCTTTGACAACTCTGAAGAAGGGATGGAACAAGAAAAGGAGGAGGAGGAGGAGGAGGAGGAGGAGGAAGAGGAGGAAGAGGAGGAGGAGGAGGGAGAGGAGGGAGAGGAGGAGGAGGAGGGAGAGGAGGGAGAGGAGGAGGAGGAGGCCGAGGAGGAAGAGGAGGAAGAGGAGGGAGAGGGGGGAGAGGAGGAAGAGGAGGAAGAGGAGGGAGAGGGGGAGGAGGAGGAGGAGGAGGAAGAGGAGGAAGAGGAGGGAGAGGAGGAGGAGGAGGCCGAGGAGGAAGAGGAGGAAGAGGAGGAAGAGGAGGGAGAGGGGGGAGAGGAGGAGGAGGAGGATGAGGAAGCCGAGGAGGAAGAGGAGGGAGAGGAGGAGGAGGAGGAGGACGAGGAGGAAGAGGAGGGAGAGGAGGAGGAGGAGGAGGCCGAGGAGGAAGAGGAGGGAGAGGAGGAAGAGGAGGGAGAGGGGGGAGAGGAGGAGGAGGAGGATGAGGAAGCCGAGGAGGAAGAGGAGGGAGAGGAGGAGGAGGAGGAGGACGAGGAGGAAGAGGAGGGAGAGGAGGAAGAGGAGGCCGAGGAGAAAGAGGAGGAAGAGGAGGAAGAGGAGGGAGAGGAGGAGGAGGAGGAAGAGGAGGGAGAGGAGGAGGAGGAGGCCGAGGAGGAAGAGGAGGAAGAGGAGGAAGAGCAGGAAGAGGAGGAGGAGGAGGACGAGGAGGAAGAGGAGGGAGAGGAAGAGGAGGAGGACGAGGAGGAAAAGGAGGGAGAGGAGGAGGAGGAGGAAGAGGAGGGAGAGGAGGAGGAGGAGGAAGAGGAGGGAGAGGAGGGAGAGGGGGGAGAGGAGGAGGAGGAGGATGAGGAAGCCGAGGAGGAAGAGGAGGGAGAGGAGGAGGAGGAGGAGGACGAGGAGGAAGAGGAGGGAGAGGAGGAGGAGGAGGAGGCCGAGGAGGAAGAGGAGGGAGAGGAGGAAGAGGAGGGAGAGGGGGGAGAGGAGGAGGAGGAGGATGAGGAAGCCGAGGAGGAAGAGGAGGGAGAGGAGGAGGAGGAGGAGGACGAGGAGGAAGAGGAGGGAGAGGAGGAAGAGGAGGCCGAGGAGAAAGAGGAGGAAGAGGAGGAAGAGGAGGGAGAGGAGGAAGAGGAGGAAGAGGAGGGAGAGGAGGAGGAGGAGGCCGAGGAGGAAGAGGAGGAAGAGGAGGAAGAGCAGGGAGAGGAGGAGGAGGAGGACGAGGAGGAAGAGGAGGGAGAGGAAGAGGAGGAGGACGAGGAGGAAAAGGAGGGAGAGGAGGAGGAGGAGGAAGAGGAGGGAAAGGAGGAGAAGGAGGCCGAGGAGGACGAGCAGGGAGAGGAGGAGGAGGACGAGGAGGAAGATGAGGGAGAGGAGGGGGAGGAGGAAGAGGAGGAGGCCGAGGAGGAAGAGGAGGAAGAGGAGGAGGAGGAGGCCGAGCAGGAAGAGGAGGAAGAGGAGGAAGAGCAGGGAGAGGAGGAGGAGGAGGACGAGGAGGACGAGGAGGAAGAGGAGGGAGAGGAGGGAGAGGAGGAGGAGGAGGATGAGGAGGCCGAGGAGGAAGAGGAGGAAGAGGAGGGAGAAGAGGAGGAGGAGGCCGAGGAGGAAGAGGAGGGAGAGGAGGAGGAGGAGGAGGAGGAAGAGGAGGAAGAGGAGGGAGAGGAGGAAGAGGAGGGAGAGGAGGAGGAGGAGGCCGAGGAGGAAGAGGAGGAAGAGCAGGGAGAGGAGGAGGAGGAGGAAGAGGAGGAAGAGGAGGGAGAGGAGGAAGAGGAGGGAGAGGAGGAGGAGGAGGATTAGGAGGCCGAGGAGGAAGAGGAGGAAGAGGAGGAGGAGGAGGTCGAGGAGGAAGAGGAGGGAGAGGAGGAGGAGGAGGCCGAGGAGGAAGAGGAGGGAGAGGAGGGAGAGGAGGAGGAGGAGGAAGAGGTGGAAGAGGAGGGAGAGGAGGAGGAGGAGGCCGAGGAGGAAGAGGGAGAGGAGGAAGAGGAGGGAGAGGAGGAGGAGGAGGATGAGGAGGCCGAGGAGGAAGAGGAGGAAGAGGAGGGAGAGGAGGAGGAGGCCGAGGAGGAAGAGGAGGAAGAGGAGGGAGAGGAGGAGGCGGAGGCCGAGGAGGAGGAGGCCGAGGAGGAAGAGGAGGAAGAGGAGGAGGAGAAGAGGAGGGAGAGGAGAAGGAGGAGGCCGAGGAGGAACAGGAGGAAGAGCAGGGAGAGGAGGAGGAGGACGAGGAGGAAGAGGAGGGAGAGGAGGAAGAGGAGGGAGAGGAGGGAGAGGAGGAGGAGGAGGATGAGGAGGCCGAGGAGGAAGAGGAGGGAGATTAGGAGGAGGAGGCCGAGGAGGAAGAGGAGGGAGAGGAGGAGGAGGAGGCCGAGGAGGAAGAGGAGGAAGAGGAGGGAGAGGAGGAGGACGAGGCCGAGGAGGAGGAAGAGGAGGGAGAGGAGGGGGAGGAGGAAAAGGAGGGAGAGAGTCGTGTGGATTTCTAATTAACGAATCCTCATCCACAGTTTCAACACCTCTTAACAACAATGCCTATCAGCAATTAGACATGTACAATGTAAGGTACAGTATATCACAAAAGTGAGTACACGCCACCCATTTTTGAAAATATTTCATTGTATCTTTTCATGTGACAACACTGAAAAAATGACACTTTGCTACAATGTAAAGTTGTGAGTGTAGAGCTTGTCCCTCGCTATCCACCATCTAACATCAGGACTGTACCGATGCTACGTTGTGCCATCACTATAATGTCCCTCGCTATCCACCATCTAACATCAGGACTGTACCGATGCTACGTTGTGCCATCACTATAATGTCCCTCGCTATCTACCATCTAACATCAGGACTGTACCGATGCTACGTTGTGCCATCACTATAATGTCCCTCGCTATCTACCATCTAACATCAGGACTGTACCGATGCTACGTTGTGCCATCACTATAATGTCCCTCGCTATCTACCATCTAACATCAGGACTGTACCGATGCTACTTTGTGCCATCACTATAATGTCCCTCGATATCTAACATCTAACACCACTGTCCTGTACAGAGAACATCTAACACCACTGTCATGTACAGAGAACATCTAACACCAATGTCCTGTACATTACAGAGAACATCTAACACCACTGTCCTAAACATTACAGAGAACATCTAACACCACTGTCCTGTACATTACAGAGAACATCTAACACCACTGTCCTGTACATTACAGAGAACATCTATCACCACTGTCCTGAACATTACAGAGAACATCTAACTCCACTGTCCTGAACATTACAGAGAACATCTAACACCACTGTCCTGAACATTACAGAGAACATCTAACACCACTGTCCTGTACATTACAAAGAACATCTAACACCACTGTCCTGTACATTACAGAGAACATCTAACACCACTTTCCTGTACATTACAGAGAACATCTAACACCACTGTCCTGAACATTACAGAGAACATCTAACACCACTGTCCTGCACATTAC
Organism: Oncorhynchus mykiss; assembly: GCF_057628025.1. NCBI lineage: Eukaryota > Metazoa > Chordata > Actinopteri > Salmoniformes > Salmonidae > Oncorhynchus > Oncorhynchus mykiss. The sequence goes on along the minus strand of NC_143043.1, from coordinate 52,608,590 downwards.
AGAGAACATCTAACACCACTGTCCTGAACATTACAGAGAACATCTATCACCACTGTCCTGAACATTACAGAGAACATCTAACACCACTGTCCTGTACATTACAGAGCACATCTATCACCACTGTCCTGAACATTACAGAGAACATCTAACTCCACTGTCCTGAACATTACAGAGAACATCTAACTCCACTGTCCTGAACATTACAGAGAACATCTAACACCACTGTCCTGAACATTACAGAGAACATCTAACACCACTGTCCTGTACATTACAGAGAACATCTATCACCACTGTCCTGTACATTACAGAGAACATCTAACACCACTGTCCTGTACATTACAGAGAACATCTAACACCACTGTCCTGAACATTACAGAGAACATCTAACACCACTGTCCTGCACATTACAGAGAACATCTAACACCACTGTCCTGTACATTACAGAGAACATCTAACACCACTGTCCTGTACGTTACAGAGAACATCTAACACCACTGTCCTGGACAGAGAACATCTAACACCACTGTCCTGAACATTACAGAGAACATCTAACACCACTGTCCTGTACATTACAGAGAACATCTAACACCACTGTCCTGTATATTACAGAGAACATCTAACACCACTGTCCTGAACATTACAGAGAACATCTAACACCACTGTCCTGTACATTACAGAGAACATCTAACACCACTGTCCTGTACATTACAGAGAACATCTAACACCACTGTCCTGTACATTTCAGAGAACATCTAAAACCACTGTCCTGAACATTACAGAGAACATCTAACACCACTGTCCTGTACATTACAGAGAACATCTAACACCACTGTCCTGTACATTACAGAGAACATCTAACACCACTGTCCTGGACAGAGAACATCTAACACCACTGTCCTGAACATTACAGAGAACATCTAACACCACTGTCCTGTACATTACAGAGAACATCTAACACCACTGTCCTGTACATTACAGAGAACATCTAACACCACTGTCCTGAACATTACAGAGAACATCTAACACCACTGTCCTGTACATTACAGAGAACATCTAACACCACTGTCCTGTACATTACAGAGAACATCTAACACCACTGTCCTGTACATTTCAGAGAACATCTAACACCACTGTCCTGAACATTACAGAGAACATCTAACACCACTGTCCTGTACATTACAGAGAACATCTAACACCACTGTCCTGTACAGAGAACACCTGGCTATAACGTCCCACAGCAACTAGACAAACAAAACCACATGTTAGTTCATAGTATTTAAAAAAACATATTATAATGTTTTTTTTTTTAAATTGAACCTTTATTTAACTAGGCAGGTCACTTAAGAACAAATTCTTATTATAGTTCTTCCATGTAAAAGTTGCGGCCTACTGCAGCACAGTTTGCAGGGTGCCGCAGAATTCTAAGTGTCAGCCATTGTTGCTAGAATGACGCAATTTACCACAATATGCCACCCTCTACCACAAACGTGCCGAGACAATAAGAAGACAACAAGTGACAGAATAAGTTCAACCACACATTTGTTTCGCCACAAAACGCTGAGAGCAACCTTCACAAAGCACAGTGCATGTACAGTAACAGACAGTTACATGACTTACAGCATGATCAATCAAGTTAATGCTGTCCATGGTGTGTGTGTGTGTGTGTGTGTGTGTGTGTGTGTGTGTGTGTGTGGGGGGGGGGGGGGGGGCGTCCGTGTTTCCGTGTTTGTACAAGTAGAAAAAACATGTTGACCTACCCTACTTATAGAGAAACACCAATGGCATCCCCCTCTCCTTCATGTTGTCTCTAACACCAATGACATCCCCCTCTCGTTCATGTTGTCTCTAACACCAATGGCATCCCCCTCTCGTTCATGTTGTCTCTAACACCAATGGCATCCCCCTCTCGTTCATGTTGTCTCTAACACCAATGGCATCCCCCTCTCGTTCATGTTGTCTCTAACACCAATGGCATCCCCCTCTCGTTCATGTTGTCTCTAACACCAATGGCATCCCCCTCTCCTTCATATTGTCTCTAACACCAATGGCATCCCCCTCTCGTTCATGTTGTCTCTTAACACCAATAGCATCCCCCTCTCGTTCATGCTGTCTCTAACACCAATGGCATCCCCCTCTCGTTCATGTTGTCTAAACGGTCGATGACTCTGTCATACAGTACAGGTTTTTATATGTGTTGTCCCTGGCTACCTGGATACAATACTTGCTCGCTGGCCTAACTTCCATTCATGGGCAACAATGAGCCAGCTAGTTAACATTAGCATACTACATCCAGCTACATATTGAACGTCCGTCCTTTCAGGTCAGGGGCACAACAATGTATGAATTTATGGTTGGATCGTCATTACCGTTGTACTCATTGGCCAGTATGGTGAATTAGGTTAAACCAAGAGTCCAAATCCCAATCTCCATCTATTGCTAATTTAGGAAAGGGATGATTTTAGCTAGCTAGCTACCGAAGTACAACAACACAACGAGATGCAACAATTCAAGTTTTTCTATCAACAACGTTTGTTCTCAATGGGATTTTGCAGGAGTGATGCCAAATCCAAGATGACTTCCCTTGACCCTTTTTTGTGGTTGCGCAAGGACCATTCACAGTTTAGCTCGATGCTGACTGGCACGTTTATGGTGATGGTAACATTCACATCAACGGGGCTGTAGTGGAGCGGTTCGAGAGTTTCAAGTTCCTTGGTGTCCACATCATCAACGAACTATCATGGTCCAAACACACCAAGACAGTCGTGAAGAGAGGCACGACAAAGCACATTCCCCATCAGGAGACTAAAAAGATTTGGCATGGGTCCCCAGATCCTCAAAAGGTTTTACAGCTGCACCATCGAGAGCAACTGCTCGGCATCTGACCGTAAGGCTCTACAGAGGGTGTGAACGGCCCAGTACATCACTGGGGCCAAGCTTCCTGCCATCCAGGATCTATATAATCGGCGGTGTCAGAGGAAAGCCCATAAAATTGTCAAAGACTCCAGTCACCCAAGTTTATAGACTGTTTTCTCTGCTACCGCACGGCAAGCGGTCCCGGAGCGCCAAGTCTAGGACCAAAAGGCTCCTCAACAGCTTCTGCCACCAAGCCATAAGACTGCTGAACAATTCATAAAATCGCCACCGGACAATTTACATTGACCTCCCTCCCTCTTGTACACTGCTGCTACTCGCTGTTTGTTTGTTACCTATGCATAGTCACTTCACCCCCACCTACATGTACAGATTACCTCAATTAGCCTGTACACCCTCACACTGACTTGGTACCGGTATCCCCTGTATATAGCCTCCACATTGACTCTGTACCAGTACCTCCTGTATATAGCCTCCACACTGACTCTGTACCAGTACCTTCTGTATATAGCCTCCACATTGACTCTGTACCGGTACCCCCTGTATATAGCCTCCACACTGACTCAGTACTGGTGCCCCCTGTATATAGCCTCCACACTGACTCAGTACTGGTGCCCCCTGTATATAGCCTCCACACTGACTCAGTACTGGTGCCCCCTGTATATAGCCTCCACATTGACTCTGTACCAGTACCTTCTGTATATAGCCTCCACATTGACTCTGTACCGGTACCCCCTGTATATAGCCTCCACACTGACTCAGTACTGGTGCCCCCTGTATATAGCCTCCACACTGACTCAGTACTGGTGCCCCCTGTATATAGCCTCCACACTGACTCAGTACTGGTGCCCCCTGTATATAGCCTCCACACTGACTCTGTACCGGTGCCTGCTGTATATAGCCTCCACATTGACTCTGTACCGGTACCTCCTGTATATAGCCTCCACATTGACTCTGTACCGGTACCTCCTGTATATAGCCTCCACATTGACTCTGTACCAGTACCCCCTGTATATAGCCTCCACATTGACTCTGTACTGGTACCTCCTGTATATAGCCTCCACATTGACTCTGTACCGGTACCTCCTGTATATAGCCTCCACATTGACTCTGTACCGGTACCCCCTGTATATAGCCTCCACATTGACTCTGTACCGTAATACCCTGTATATAGCCTCCACATTGACTCTCTACCGTAATACCCTGTATATAGCCTCCACATTGACTCTGTACCGTAATACCCTGTATATAGCCTCCACATTGACTCTGTACCGTAATACCCAGTGTATATCCTCCACATTGACTCTCTACCGTAATACCCTGTATATAGCCTCCACATTGACTCTGTACCGTAATACCCTGTATATATCCTCCACATTGACTCTCTACCGTAATACCCTGTATATAGCCTCCACATTGACTCTGTACCGTAATACCCTGTATATAGCCTCCACATTGACTCTGTACCGTAATACCCTGTATATAGCTCCACATTGACTCTGTACCGTAATACCCTGTATATAGCCTCCACATTGACTCTGTACTGTAATACCCTGTATATAGCCTCCACATTGACTATCAACATATATTATAATGACTTGTGATTCATTTGTCTGAATTCATCATATGACCCTATGCTTTGTAAAAACCAAGGCATTAGACACATCATCCAAATCATTATAATGATGGAAGAAAATTACTGAATTGAATTGGGGGTGAGAAGTAACCAGCTAAGAGGAATCATTGAAATGACAAGGATATTCACACATGATTAAATTAAACACATTGTCAAAAATACACATCCTATTGTACAATGAAAGTCAGTCAGACAGAGTCAGACAGATTCAGACAGATTCAGACAGATTTCGACAGATTCAGACAGATTCAGACAGAGTAAGACAGATTCAGACAGAGTCAGACAGTCTCAGACAATCAGACAGAGTCAGACAGTCTCAGACAGTCTCAGACAGAGTCAGACAGATTCAGACAGAGTCAGACAGAGTCAGACAGTCAGACAGATTCAGACAGAGTCAGACAGATTCAGACAGATTCAGACAGAGTCAGAAAGATTCAGACAGAGTCAGACAGTCTCAGACAATCAGACAGAGTCAGACAGATTCAGACAATCAGACAGTCAGACAGATTCAGACAGATACAGACAGAGTCAAACAGTCTCAGACAATCAGACAGAGTCAGACAGAGTCAGACAGAGTCAGACAGATTCAGACAGAGTCAGACAGTCTCAGACAATCAGACAGAGTCAGACAGATTCAGACAATCAGACAGAGTCAGACAGTCTCAGACAATCAGACAGAGTCAGACAGATTCAGACAGATTCAGACAGATTCAGACAGAGTCAGACAGTCTCAGACAATCAGACAGAGTCAGACAGAGTCAGACAGATTCAGACAATCAGACAGAGTCAGACAGATTCAGACAGAGTCAGACAGTCTCAGACAGTCGGACAGTCTCAGACAGAATTGGACAGAGTCAGACAGATTCAGACAGAGTCAGACAGTCTCAGACAATCAGACAGTCTCAGACAGAATCGGACAGAGTCAGACAGAGTCAGACAGATTCAGACAGATTCAGACAGAGTCAGACAGAGTCAGACAGATTCAGACAGATTCAGACAGATTCAGACAGGGTCAGACAGTCTCAGACAATCAGACAGAGTCAGACAGATTCAGACAATCAGACAGAGTCAGACAGATTCAGACAGATTCAGACAGATTCAGACAGTCAGACACTCAGACAGTCAGACAGTCTCAGACAGTCTCAGACAGAGTCAGACAGAGTCAGACAGAGTCAGACAGATTCAGACAGATTCAGACAGAGTTAGACAGAGTCAGACAGATTCAGACAGATTCAGACAGAGTCAGACAGATTCAGACAGAGTCAGACAGTCTCAGACAATCAGACAGAGTCAGACAGATTCAGACAATCAGACAAAGTCAGACAGATTCAGACAGATTCAGACAGATTCAGACAGAGTCAGACAGTCTCAGACAATCAGACAGATTCAGACAGATTCAGACAGATTCAGACAGAGTCAGACAGTCTCAGACAATCAGACAGTAAGACAGATTCAGACAGATTCAGACAGATTCAGACAGTCTCAGACAATCAGACAGAGTCAGACAATCAGACAGAGTCAGACAGTCTCAGACAATCAGACAGAGTCAGACAGATTCAGACAGATTCAGACAGAGTCAGACAGTCTCAGACAGAGTCAGACAGATTCAGACAGATTCAGACAGATTCAGACAGAGTCAGACAGTCTCAGACAATCAGACAGAGTCAGACAGATTCAGACAATCAGACAGAATCAGACAGATTCAGACAGAGTCAGACAGTCTCAGACAGTCAGACAGTCTCAGACAGAATCGGACAGTCAGACAGATTCAGACAGAGTCAGACAGTCTCAGACAATCAGACAGATTCAGACAGATTCAGACAGTCAGACAGTCTCAGACAGAGTCAGTCAGATTCAGACAGTCAGACAGAGTCATATAGTCAGACAGAGTCAGACAGAGTCAGACAGTCTCAGACAATCAGACAGAGACAGTCTCAGACAGAGTCAGCCAGAGTCGAACAGAGACAGACAGAGTCAGACAGTCTGAGACTGTCAGACAGAGTCAGACAGTCAGACAGAGTCAAACAGTTTTAGATTTTTAGACAAAGTCAGACAGAGTAATTCAGTCAGACAGAGTCATTCAGTCAGACAGAATAAGACAGTCAGACAGTCTCAGACTGTCAGACAGTCAGACAGAGTCAGACATAGTCAGCCAGTCAGCCAGTTGGCCCTGTGTGTAGTCTGCTTGGCCCTGTGTGTAGTCTGCTGGGCTCTGTGTGTAGTCTGCTGGGCCCTGTGTGTAGTCTGCTGGGCCCTGTGTGTAGTCTGCTGGGCACTGTGTGTAGTCTGCTGGGCCCTGTGTGTAGTCTGCTGGGCTCTGTGTGTAGTCTGCTGGGCCCTGTGTGTAGTCTGCTGGGCCCTGTGTGTAGTCTGCTGGGCCCTGTGTGTAGTCTGCTGGGCCCTGTGTGTAGCCTGCTGGGCCCTGTGTGTAGTCTGCTGGGCCCTGTGTGTAGCCTGCTGGGCCCTGTGTGTAGTCTGCTGGGCCCTGTGTGTAGTCTGCTGGGCCCTGTGTGTAGCCTGCTGGGCCCTGTGTGTAGTCTGCTGGGCCCTGTGTGTAGCCTGCTGGGCCCTGTGTGTAGTCTGCTGGGCCCTGTGTGTAGCCTGCTGGGCCCTGTGTGTAGCCTGCTGGGCCCTGTGTGTAGTCTGCTGGGCCCTGTGTGTAGTCTGCTGGGCCATGTCGTAGCAAGGAATTTCATTGGCTGACAAAAATATATATTTGGTGTGTGTACCGTGTGCGTGTATGTGTGTGTGTATTGTGTGTGTACTGTGTGTGTGTGTGTGTGTGTGTGTGTGTGTGTGTTTGTGTGTGTGTGTGTGTACTGTGTGTGTACTGTGTGTGTGTGTGTACTGTGTGTGTGTGTACTGTGTGTGTGTACTGCGTCAGACAGAGTCAGACAGATTCAGACAGAGTCAGACAGTCTCAGACAATCAGACAGTCTCAGACAGAATCGGACAGATTCAGACAGATTCAGACAGAGTCAGACAGAGTCAGACAGATTCAGACAGATTCAGACAGATTCAGACAGGGTCAGACAGTCTCAGACAATCAGACAGAGTCAGACAGATTCAGACAATCAGACAGAGTCAGACAGATTCAGACAGATTCAGACAGATTCAGACAGTCAGACACTCAGACAGTCAGACAGTCTCAGACAGAATCGGACAGAGTCAGACAGAGTCAGACAGAGTCAGACAGAGTCAGACAGATTCAGACAGAGTTAGACAGAGTCAGACAGATTCAGACAGATTCAGACAGAGTCAGACAGATTCAGACAGAGTCAGACAGTCTCAGACAATCAGACAGAGTCAGACAGATTCAGACAATCAGACAAAGTCAGACAGATTCAGACAGATTCAGACAGATTCAGACAGAGTCAGACAGTCTCAGACAATCAGACAGATTCAGACAGATTCAGACAGATTCAGACAGATTCAGACAGAGTCAGACAGTCTCAGACAATCAGACAGTCAGACAGATTCAGACAGATTCAGACAGATTCAGACAGTCTCAGACAATCAGACAGAGTCAGACAATCAGACAGAGTCAGACAGTCTCAGACAATCAGACAGAGTCAGACAGATTCAGACAGATTCAGACAGATTCAGACAGAGTCAGACAGTCTCAGACAATCAGACAGAGTCAGACAGATTCAGACAGATTCAGACAGATTCAGACAGAGTCAGACAGTCTCAGACAATCAGACAGAGTCAGACAGATTCAGACAATCAGACAGAATCAGACAGATTCAGACAGAGTCAGACAGTCTCAGACAGTCAGACAGTCTCAGACAGAATCGGACAGTCAGACAGATTCAGACAGAGTCAGACAGTCTCAGACAATCAGACAGAGTCAGACAGAGTCAGACAGTCAGACAGTCTCAGACAGAGTCAGTCAGATTCAGACAGTCAGACAGAGTCATATAGTCAGACAGAGTCAGACAGAGTCAGACAGTCTCAGACAATCAGACAGAGACAGTCTCAGACAGAGTCAGCCAGAGTCGAACAGAGACAGACAGAGTCAGACAGTCTGAGACTGTCAGACAGAGTCAGACAGTCAGACAGAGTCAAACAGTTTTAGATTTTTAGACAGAGTCAGACAGAGTAATTCAGTCAGACAGAGTCATTCAGTCAGACAGA